>NW_012101921.1:1332783-1445112 GCF_000951045.1 Mandrillus leucophaeus
ATTAGTCCATTTTCACACTGCTGTTAAAGACATACCCAAGACTGGGAAGAAAAATATGTTTAATGGACTTACAGTTCCACGTGGCTGGGGAGGCCTCACAATCATGGTGGAAGGCAAAGAGGAGCAAGTCACGTCTTACGGATGGCAGCAGGCAAAAAGAGAGAGCTTGTGCAAGGGAACTCCTCTTTATAAAATCATCAGATCTCATGAGACTTATTCACTATCATGAGAACAGCACGGGAAAGACTTGCCTCTATGATTGAGTTACCTCCCACAGGGTCCCTTTCACAACACATGGGGATTCAAGATGAGATTTGGGTGGGGACACAGCCAAACTATATCACAATATATTTTTAATTTATTTTAACAGTCTTTCAATATTTAAAATTATCTACTAAAATTAAAAGTCAGATATAAATTATAATGAATGAATACACATTTTAAATAATCGTGACAATTTAATTTCCTGAAAATTTAATTAGGTCATATTTAATGTTTTTATAAAAATAAAACATCCTTTATTTTATTTTTTTTTTTTGAGATGGACTCTCACTCTGTCACCCAGGCTGGAGGGCAGTGGCATGATCTCAGCTCACTGCAACCTCCGCCTCCCAGGTTCAAGCAATTCTCCTTCTTCAGCCTCCCCAGCAGGTGGGATTACAGCCACCTGCCACCATGCCTGGCTGGCTAATTTTTGTTATTTTTTTTTTTTAGTAAAGACAAGGTTTCACCATGTTGACCAGGCTGGTCTTGACTCCTGATCTCAAGCAATCTGCCTGCCTTGGCCTCCCAAAGTCCTGGAATTACAGGCGCATCCTTTAATTTTAAATTGCAATACAGCATTGCAATTCTAGCATCCAAAGTCTAACTGGTTGGTTGCCTTCTGAAGTAAAGAATGGATGCTATGCCTCACACATGTTATATGGAGATGTACATAGACACAAGTTAAGAGTAACATCAGTTGTTTGGTGTTGCAAATATTTCTCAACCCTTAGATGCAGTTGTTGCAAATATCACACAGATTCCTGAATAACTCCAGCACCAGGAGTTAGAGAAAAGTTGGAGAAAAGTAGGAAAAGGGATACTTAGCACTCCTAGAAAATATTTAGTAAGAATCTATAGCATTTATATTACCTGAGATGAATGTTTTCAAAAGTTTATTGGTAGTTTTCTTTTCCCTACCTGTGTTTCTGGCACTGAAATCCTCCCTGAATTTGGATTAGTGTCCTCTGATATCTGCAGCAACACAGCCCACAAACATACTTCACATGGCAACACAGACACCTTTCCTTTCTAGCACATACCACTCAGGACAAACAGAGAAGCATTTGCTGGAGCCTGAATGGTGTTAGAGAGCAAAAGTCTAGGGTTGCAAAGCGCCACACACCTGAGTGGTATTTTCTGCATGCTCATCACAAGTGGGTCTTCTAGAGCCCTCCTGTCCTAGCCCCTGGCCTCACCTCCTTGACGAGAAAGGCACTTTCTTATCTTGCCCAAGAGAGCCCCTTCCTAGGCTTCATCCCTCCATGCCCTAACATAGCATTTTTCAAGACGCCCCTCCTGGGAGTCAGAGGCTCTATGGATCCACCTGAAAACCCTACCTACCCATCCCAATCTGCAGCCTGAGACTCTCTGCCCTATTTACCTCAAGAATATTCACCCTTTCATATCAATTAAGATGCTGTCACTGCACCAAGGTTCTGCTCTGGCATTTTGGCCAAATGAAGCTAGACCAAGCAACACATGCAGACTGACAACCAGGTAGGCTAATGATTTGAAGACTCTTAATCCAATGTTGTGTTGTTGTTTTAATATTCAGAATCAGTGGAGCAGAGAGCTTAAAACATGGAACTCTGTTGCTCCACTGCCTGGGTTGGAATTCCAACCCTGACACAAGCTGTGTGACCTGAAGTCAGGTTCTGTATCGTTTCTCAATCTTAACTTTCTCCTCTGTAAAATGGGAATACATACCTACTACATAGCATTGTTGTGAGTCATATAAACAATGACATACATAAACTACCTGGGCTCCGCCAGGCGCGATAACTCATGCCTGTAATCCCAGCACTTTGGGAGGCCAAGGCGGGCGGATCACGAGGTCAAGAGATTGAGACCATTCTGGCCAACATTGTGAAACCCCATCCCCACTAAAAATGCAAAAATTAGCTGGGCTTGGTGGTGTGTGCCTGTACTCCCAGCTACTCAGTAGACTGAGGCCAGAGAATCGCTTGAACCTGGGAGGTGGAGGTTGCAGTGAGCCGAGATTGTGGCATTGCACTCCAGCCTGGGTGACAGAGTGAGCAAGAATCCATCTCAAAAAACAAAAACAAAAACAAAAACAACTACCTGGGCTCTACCAACACTCCATAGCTACTTTTTTTTTTTTTTTTTTTTTTCTTTTGTGAGACAGGGTCTCTTTCTGTCACCCAGGCTGGAGTGCAATGGCACATTCTCAGCTCACTGCAACCTTGAAATTCCTGAGCTCAAGCAATCCTCCCACTTCAGCCTCCTAAGTAACTGGAACTACAGGCGCACACCACCATGCCTGGCTAATTTTGTTTCTTTTTTGTAAATACAAGGTCTCACTATGCTGCCCAGGCTAATCTCGAACTCCTGGACTCAGGCAATCCTCCCATTTCTGGGCCTCCCAAAGTGCTAGGATTACAGGCGTAAGCCACCATGCCCAGTCTCCTTTCATTATTTGTTTAACATTTAGTTACATATTTAGAAACGACCTTATTTCACAATAAAACGTTTTACTTCTTTCTTTAGGCTTAGGACATGATATCTATCATACGTAATTTTCCAAACCAATTTACAATAAAAGGTCTTAATTTTGCAAAATAAAGTATATCATTTGTAACTAGCATATATATTGGGCCAACTTGTCTCAGAATTGTAGCAACTGCAAAACCTAGCATCAAGCAAATAGCAGCAGCTGGACTCAGAGTTACTGGAGTGGCCTATAAACATGTCATGCAAAAAAAAAAAAAAAAAGTCATATTTACATGTATAAGTCAACTGGCAATATATTCCTGATGTGGTCTACCAATGTCTGGATGCCCCTATAGACAGGCACCCCAGCTGGCTGAGACTGCCGGCCACTCATCTTGTCTGGTACCTGGTTTTTCTCATGGCCCCTGCCCTGGGCAGCAGCTTCCCACAACCCAGGGGCTGGCATTGACCACACCAGCATCGTCTAACAGCCTACAGCACCTACATGTCTTTTTCTTCAGAGCTGTGTGCCTCCTGGGACCTGTCACTAAATCCCAGTTTCTAGCACCTCCAGTCTAGGTTTGCTTTGGCTGGTTGTTGTTTTTTCCAGACCTACTCTGAAGCCACTGAGAACATATGCTTACAGGTCTACAATATCAAAATACCTCAAACGTACAGTAACACTCAAATTTGCCTTCAAGAAAAGGGAGCCTTGTTCTCTCAGCAAGCCCTGGGCCCCAGTGCTGGGATTTGTCTCCACGGGACATCAAATAGGTCAGTCTCTTCCATTTAGTGCAACAAAAGTCAGTCAAACCAGTTGTTTGGCATCATGTGGACCAAGCCCAAGTAAACTAGAAAATAGATGGTAACCAAAAGAAAGAGAAGCTACGTGTTTGTGTAAACCGTGGGTCCTATTATCTTTGAGAGACATGGGCACATTAAAATTTAGGCTATGTCTAACCAGTTTCCCCAATCAAGATTGCAGTGGTTTCAACCAGAGGAGCCCTTCAAAGTCTTCACAATAAGAAATAAGTCTTGCACAATAAGAAAAGATTATCTGTGTGATCACTTAGAAAACAATTATCCATTTCCTTCTTTGTCCCAGATTTGAGCCTAAAATGGATCTTCTGTTTGATATTTATTTTGAGATGAAAGAATACTAGATAAAGACATATTTTCTGATATGCTAACATGCAAACAAAGTTTTCCCCATATTCATCCAGTTACTGAAAGGGAACCCTAATCCACATGCTATTATTTTCCATCAGTAGCCTTTGTCCTTCATCTATGTCCTTCTTCCCTTCTTCCTCCTACTTAATCTAGACATGCCTCTTTTAAATGATCGACATGGTTGATAAATTTCCATGTCATTTCTTTGAAAAAGAAATATGCTCCCCCACTTTTTGAGTGTCTCTTTCAAAAAATCTTACCAGAAATACAAAACATTAACACAATGTTTAAACCTACTGATGTGGAACAAGCATGAACTTTCTGTTCAAATGCATTGCACAGAATGGTCCTCAGTCTTCTCACATTTAAAGCAGTCAGATGCACTAGACTCAAGAGACGGTCTGAGTTCCTCTGCTGCTCAAATTTTTATTTATCCTTAGTTATTCTCACAGGACAGACGGTGCAGGAATCTTCCGGTAGAAAGAAACAAAGACAAAGAGAAATCAACTGCGAGAGAGAAATGGAACAATAGCTAAAAGGAAGCTGTCCCAGATCCAGATGAGAAAGATGACCCAGGGCAAGCCCCATCTGGGGAAAGGAGCTCTTGTCCTGTTGGTTCCTCCCAGCCACAAATACCAGCGCATGTGCACACTCGACATAGACAAATCGCACTCTGCACATACACATACACACACACCACACACATACACACCATCAACATGCACACAAAGAGCTGGCTATGGCTCCTTCTCTCGAGTTGAGCCTGTATTTGAGAACTGTTGAGGAGGCGGAAGCTGGGGGTGGCCAAAGAATAAGAAAACAAAAAATGAGCTTTGTGTGAGAGTTCACTGGGATATCACAAAATGTCTTTTTAGTCCTGGAATGATTTTCTGTTGTGTGGGAGGAGAGGAGAGGAGCAAGGGTGATGCCTGCGGATGGAGGTCTTGAGGACAACGTGTGCAAGTTCCTAGGAAGGGCAGAAACCAAAAATGAAAGTCAAGGTCAGGTGGATGACACAGCGTAGAAAACCAGTGAGTCTTCACAGTACCCTAGAGTCAGAAGGATCTGCTGGTTCTGCTCAAGGCTGGGATGCACTTTACCTAGATCCTGGAAAGCAAGAGAAATTGCTGTCTTGACTGGTCACAGCTGACCATGGGGATGGAGGTGATGAGGGCTAAGCTCTGTATTCTATGTGCAGTGTAGGAGTTCACTCAGCCCCAGCCGCGCAACTAATGCCTTCCCTCTGCAAACATTCCACAAATGACCATAAACATCCCACAAATGACCATTTCCATGTGAGCTTTTAACACTTGGGCTCTCAAGCCTTAAATTCTCCACTCTTCAATTTCTGAAAGAAAATCACATTTGGGCATTTTACAGAAGGTCAAGAAGTTTTGCCACCTACATCAGAGACACACATCTTTCCTTCCCTCCTCTTACTTTTGAAATGATAGCCAAACCCCAGTGGTTTCATTGCCTGGGAGAATGCTGTGCCACACACATCTGTAAGTAGTTAGTTTTCCAAATGGGAGATGGTCACCACAGATGCAGAACTTTTAAAAATAAACATTAGAAAAATATTACTCCAGCAAAAATGAAAGCCTAGAATCCACGTGAGTGAGTGGGAGGTAGCTGGTGCAAGGTAGATCAAAGCTGCATCCCAGTTTGCCTGGCCATGCAAAAGCAAGCAAAATAGAACCACAGAACTTCAGAGAAAAAAAAAAGGACCTTTGCGGGGTAGCCTAGCTCCCATATAGTGGGGAAATTAAGGCCTGGGCCAGGAAGTGAGTGCCTATCTACGTTAGAACTGGAGCTCAGGCTGAGAGCTTTTTGCTCTCATTAAGCCTCATTTTTATTAGGGTGTCTCAGCTTTTTCCCTTTTAAGAAAAATAAAAATCCTCTGGCTTAACCATGGCCTTTAGCTCCTACGTGGGGCCCTTTTGGGGTGGGCGGGTGACTCCAGTCCTGGCCTCCTGAGATGGGTGTATCCCCTACCTATACCCCTCATCATCCGTGCCCTGCATCTGGATGGCAAGCCATGAGAAGCGAGGACACTGAAGAGGCCAAGGCTAGAGCAAGACTGACAAAGGCCTAAGAGAGGGAACTCCACTTGGGCAGCTACTTCTTATCTATTTTATGGAATGAGGTAGCCAAGCTTGAGAATCTTGTGCCCTGAGACTGAAGAAAGCCTGATCACTGTGACCAGCATGAGTTATAGAGAGGTCAGGGCAGGGCAAGCTGGACATCCAATTGCACCCACATCACCCCACAACCATTCCTCTCCTGCCTCAACATGAGACTGGTGCCTCTGGACAGGAGCAAAGTGAGGCACAAAGTATGTCCCCTACACAGAGACAGGCACAGAACAGGCATTCAGTAAACCATAATTTGGCCAGGCACGGTAGCTCACACCTGTAATCCCACCACTTTGGGAGGCCAAGGCGGGCGGATCACCTCAGGTCAGGAGTTCGAAACCAGCCAGGCCAACATGGCAAAACCCTATCTCTACTAAAAATACAAAAATTAGCTGGGCGTGGTAGTGGGCACCTGTAATCCCAGCTACTCAGGAGGCTGGGGCAGGGAGAACTGCTTGAACTTGGAAGGTGGGTGCTGCAGTGATCTGAGATCACACCACTGCACTCCAGCCTGGATGAAACAGTGAGACTCCATCTCAAAACAATAATAATAAAATAATAAACTGTAGTTATTTAGGCTTGGAGTGAAATGGAAGAAATATAAGGGACAGATAGCACATTTAAAGGGATCGATTGTTCCAGCCCAGACGAGCTCCTGGACATTCCTGTGTGTTATGCTTTACCAGGTGCCTTTTCACTGCTTTATCCATCTCTTCCCTACAGGATGGTTTTCTGCAGGGAGGCTCCAAAAGACAGAAGCTGAGTTCTGCCAGAAGAAAAAGGGAATGGAATATGTAAAAGAAAAGGATAGAAGAAAACTGTGGGCAGACAGGCAAGGCTAGTAGGGAAGCGGGAGTGGGGTCTCTGGGGAGAAGAGAATCCTCAACCTGGCAAGAAGGGGAGGCTTAAAAGCAGAGGGGAAAGCGGTGGAGGTCGGGAGGGCAGAGGAAATCTCAGATGTGGTGGCCAGCAGGGGTCGCTAATGCTCTACCAACAGCCTTAGGGCTGGGCAAGACTCAAAGGGAGGAAGATTTTCAGCAGCTCAGGTGGGCTTCATTCCCTCCCCTACCCCACCCCACCCCCGTGCCAGACTCTTTCTTATGGCATTGAGGTCTCTCTTCTTGGGTTCTGGAGGTTCCTTTTCCTGTGATCCTTTTCCTGAAAGTAAGCGAGAAAGCCTGGCCAGGCAGCTCTGGGGATGATGGAGGCGCCGGCTGGGGAGGGAGATGCCTCCCGGATTTGCCCTCCAGTGCTGCTCCCATGGGCACCCATGGAAATGGGGGTAGGAGGGCCCCTCTGACCACAGGCTGCTGATGGGGTTGGCACAGGCAGAGGAAGGGAGGGAACTCCTCTTCCTGGCACTCCTCGTCAAATAGCAAACTCAGAGCAGAGCCACGGTGAAGCCTGGAGGTGAAGGAACGCCCCGCCGCCAGCAGTGGTTCAGGGCTGTGCTTGGGGACACCAAACCTGAGCCTGGGTGCTGCATGCTCTTAGGGCCAGTCCCAGCACACACTGTTCCCCCGCTGTCTGAGGCCTAGCACCTGTTGTCTAGGATCAGCGTCTACTTGCCTCTAGGCAGACACCCTGACCAATTCTACCCTCCCTGGCTTCTCCGTTTTCAGTTCTGCTCCTCAAACACCAAAAGCTCCTATCACTACAACCTTCCTCATATTACCTTTTCCAAGATTCTGGCTTAGCAAGTGTTAGTTACAGTTCAGGTCAAACAATGTCCTCCAAGAAGAGTTTGGGAAGACCCGTCTGTCCCCAGTCCTAATCACATCTCAGGATGGTTCTGCCACAAACTCTGAGATTCTTTCAAAAAGTGTGTATTGATCTGTTCTTGCTTTCCTAGGGCCATAAAAGAGGCAGGCTTATGGAACCAAGTATGTTGCAACTCTGAGCTAATGGTTCCGTCTTTGGAGGCCACTCCTCGGGGTAGTTCTTAACTGACAGATGACCCCCGAGATAAGAAGAGAGGTCAGCATAGTCCAGGCTTGGGGTAGGACCCTGAGCTATTTATCCCCAGCAGTCAGAAGGAAGGCTGCAGTGTCCCACGGGCACCCAGCCTCCAACTGAGCCTCAAGGAAGGGTCTGGGATGCCAGACAATACCATGGTCAGATTATGGACTTAGGAATTGCTGTGGATGCCACTGGAGGTAAGGAGGAACAGGAAATTCTGGGACTCAGGAGCTGCCCAGGCAGCCAGGCTGCCTCTGACACACCCAGTCCTCATTCGGATTTGAGGAAAGGAGACTTGAGCGCAGGAGAAAGGCACCCAGGAGCCTGTGAGTCGTGCCTAAGCCTCTGGATCCCACATCTGAGGAAACGACTTAATGTCGGCTTTGAGTGGTGCTACCACCGTCGCCTCTGAGGTTTAACCGAGGCACGATTGTTGCTGATTGAAAACATGAGACCTAATTCCAGCCCCCCCTCCCTCCAGTGGCAGGCGGAGGCTCCACATCCATTTCCTGCCTTGGTCAGAACTGGCTCCAGAACGGGACAGGCCTGCCCGTGGCTCCAACTTGGGGAGGCTGAGATGGATAAAGACACTGATGGAGAGGGATCCAAGGGAAACCAAGGATGGATGTGAAGAGCTGGTGCCCCCTGCCACCCATCCAGGTCCTCGCAAATCCCAGGCTCATGCCAAGGGAGGGTGTAGGTGGTCGTTAGTGTAAGTCAATCCTGTGTCTGTGATGCTGAAAAAACTGTACAAATGCCTATCACCTCTCTGGGGACAGCCCTGCTCCCCAGCCGTTCCCTACAAGAAGTCACCACCCTTATACAACCACTTTCCCCCAGTCTTGGAGATGGTCAGCTCTGCAGAGCTCACAGAAAAGCAAAGATATATAGAGTGTTATTAGACGGATCCTAGCAAAGGGCAGGTTTAACCAATGCCCTCACATTTTATAACTGAAATTCAGAGAGGTTAAGCAACCTCACAGAACAAGATCTAGTCTGCAACTCTTTTCTTCTTGGTTTTTGGGAACGGGTCTCACTCTGTCACTCAGGCCAGAATGCAGTAATGCAATCATAGCTCACTGTAACCTGTAACTCCTGTGCTCAAGTGATCCTCCCACCTCAGCCTCCCAAGTAGCTAGGACTATAGGCACATGCCTAGCTATTTTTTTTTTTTAAGAGACATAGTCTCACTATGTTGCCCAGGCTGGTATTGAACTCCTGGCCCTGGACCCAAGGGATCCTCTCGCCTTGGCCTCCTGAAGTACTGGAAATATAGACTTGAGCCACGGTACCGAGCCTAGTTTGCAACTCTTGACTCCTGATTCCTGAGTGCTCCTTCTCTGACACCAGAATTTTCCAGAAGGTCTCTGAAAGAGGTCAAGAAATAAGCAGCTCTGATCCAACTATTAAAAAATCAGCTTCAGGCCAGGCTCAGTGGCTCATGTCTTTAATCCCAGCACTCTGGAAGGCTGAGGTGGGCAGATCACTTGAGCTCAGCAGTTCAAGACCAGCCTGGCCAACATGGTGAAACTCTGTCTCTATTAGAAATACAAAAACTAGCTGGGCATGGTGGCACATGCCTGTAATCCCAGCATGCGCCACCACATCCAGAGTTCCGAGAATCGCTTGAACCCAGGAGACAGAGGTTGTAGTGAGCTGAGATCATGCCACTACACTCCAGCCTGGGCAACAGAGCGAGACTCTGTATTTTTTGTTTTAATAAGCTTCAAAATTGTAATAGGTGAATAGTCAATGTGGCTGTTTGCAGGTAAACACACCAACATGTCATTTCATTTAGCATGATCCTAAGGGCCATGCCTCATAGAGAGCCATCCTCATACTTTTCTGTTTCCCCCCCGTCTGCTCTCCTGAGAAATGAAACCACTTCCTGGCCTCAGAGCAACGCCTTGAGGTTGCCATGGTAAGACATATGTGCAGTAGTGTCTCACCAATCCTGAAATCACCTCTCTAGCTGATGGTCAAGGACAGCGAAGTGAAAAAGACCCCCAAACAGCCACTGTAGACCTCACAACGTCCGGGTTCCAAAGTTCATGCCAAGCAGTCACAGAAAGGCCTTTCAGACTCATTTGGATTCTTTTCATCCTTGCTTCACCAACAGCTCTAACAGACTTACCCTTCTGAATTTTTGTTGTTGTTATTATCACTACTTTTTTTTTAGTCCCTGGAATATTGGAAGCAGGCAACAAATTAGAAAAAAAAGATACTGAACTGCTAGTGATAGGCATACTGGGAATCAAAAAAAGGATGGTTAGCTGAAAGACACAGGACAGCAACAAAAGCACAAATAGGAATCCCAGAAGCATGGAAATCTAGAGTCATTTTAGTATAGAGATAAATAGCCATGTACATTTCAGTAGACCTGAAGGTATCACAATGTTCCTGAGTCATCAAACATAATTTCTATAAAAGGAGTCCTTCCATCCATATTTCATCCCAAGAATAATGGCACAGCCTCATCCAGTTCATAGGATTTTTACTCCTATAAGTCCAGTAAGTTGTTTTCAATATCAAGAATGAGATTCTCCCTAGGGAATCTAGCCTGTGTTGGCTCTTCCTCTTCACATGCACTGCAGACATTCAGAGGCAATGGACAGAAGCTCTCTGCATTCCCACTCCCTTAGCAGAAAAGAATATGACTGTAAATTAGCATAAAGATTCTTCACAGACAAGGCACAGAAACAGTGTATGCAGAATATTGGAGGAATGTCCAAAACACTTGAGCACGAACTGTTTCCAAGCTCCCATAAGCAGCTGAGCTGCTTCTATTTATCTACAAATAACCAACATGCTCCAGATAATCTTTCTTCCTTATTTATTAAAGGAGGCCCAAAGAGCCCCTCTAGGCCACTGGTGACTGATTACACCAATGGGTGGAGAGATGGTAAATAAATAAACCTGGTGACATAGCTGGAGTTATTTGAAAATAACAGATCACTTTCGTTAAATACAGCCCTACAGCCCTATACAGACTTTCACTGATTTATACATTCCCCCCCAAGAAATCTGCACCAGCGAGACCTGTGTTCATATTTATGTTTCAGATCATTTTAGCTGCTTATATTTTAAGATGACATCCAATATTTAGATGAAAAGTCAAGAACCCATCATGTTGAAGCATTTGAGTATCCAGATGGTTGGCATCAGTAGATATAAGCCTTGTGTATCCATTCATTGAACAAATATTTATTAAGTGTCTGCTCCACGCCCGGCTCTCTGCTAGGCCCTAAAGATCCCAAACTGAGTAAGACTGATGACTCAGTCAACTTCACAAAACCAAATCATCTTGAAGCTTCTGCTTCAAGCAAACTATAGCAACTATAGGAAGAAAGCAACTATAACCTGTGCCGTGCCTGCCACTGTTTTAGACACCTTTATATAATATCTCTTTTTGTTTCATGACAAATCTCCAAAAGTCAACCCTTAAACAGATGAAGAAACATACTCAGAGAGGTCAGATAAGTTGTTTAAGCCACACATCTAGCAAGGGTCACAGCAAGAACTGGAGCCCATTTCTCCGCACAGCCCGTTAGAGTGGCCTGTGGTGGAAGGCAGAAAGCAGACTACACTGACTCTGGCCCCTGCTGCTTGCATCTCTTAAAAAAAAAAAAAAAAAAAAAAGGCAAGCTCTTCTGAGCCTCAGTTTCTCCATCTAGCCACTGGGATCACATGCCTCTCTCAGACGCTAGTTGTGAAAATCAAAAGAAATCATATATGTGGGGGCTTCTGACTTTGGATCCAACATGCATTAGGTGCCCAGCAAATGTTTATTACATGGATGGAGAGGATCTTCAAACCTTCCTCCACTCTCACCTCCCACCCGCAGTGGTCCTCTACACCAGCATCTGCTGACAGCAGCATCACCACACACTTCCAGAATTAGGCAGCTCACGACTTCCTGAAGCACCCTGTTTTAGAATTGAAAGGCCTCACTCACCTGGCCTCGTGTACCAAGTGTGCAGAGGACAGGAGAAGACACAGGCCACCCCTGGAAGGTGACAGTGTAGCTCTGGAGACAGTCTGGCCATTCTTGAAATATGAAAAAGCATTAAGGGGGCCGAGCATGGTGGCTCACACCTGTAATCCCAGCACTTTGGGAGGCCAAGGCAGACAAATCACCTGAGGTCAGGAGTTCGAAACCAGCCTGACCAACATGGTGACACCCTGTCTCTACTGAAAATACACAAATTAGCCAGGTATGATGGTGGATGCCTGAAGTCCCAGCTACTCAGAAGGCTGAGGTAGGAGAATCACTTGAACCCAGAAGGTGGAGGTTGCAGTGAGCTGAGATTGTGCTACTGCATTCCAGCCTGGGCTACAGAGTGAGACTTCGTCTTAAAAAATAAAAATAAAAATAAAAAAAAGCAAGCATTAGAGAACTTTCCAAGATGCATCATCTTCAAGAACACGAATGGGAGGCAGTGGAGGCGTGGCATCTTCTCCTTGGGATGCAGAAGCTGAGCCAGCCCCCAGGCCAAACAAGGGTGGCCAAGCCTCTCCCTGGATCCTGGTACTCACGGAACTAACTCTTCGTTTCCTTCATCTCACTTCTCTCTCCTGCTCAGTCACCTTTCGAGCTATTGTCCCATGTAATTTCTCAGCCAGCTAGGTATCCCAGCCTTGTGAGACACCAGTCTTGCTCTAATGTTTGGAATGTGAACCATCATGAAAAAGTAAGAATGATTAAAAAGGAGATTTTGTAACTATTCATCAGTGTCAGAGGGAGCAAAATCCTTCACATTCTACTACTCTAGCTGGATATCCCTAAAGGGTAGGTGTTTAAGCTCTTGAATCTGGCTTTTCTTTTATTTTTGAGACAGGTTCTTGCTCTGTCACCCAAGCTGGAGGGGGCAAGGGCATGATCACGGCTCACTGCAGCCCCAAAATCCTAGGCTCAAGTGATCCTCCCACCTCAGCCTCCCAAGTAGATGGGATTACAGATATGCACCACCATGCTTGCTTTTTTTTTAAATATATAAAAACAGAGTCTCACTATGTTGCCCAGGCTGGTCTCGAACTCCTGGCCTCAAGTAATCCTCCCGCCTTGGACTCCCAAAGTGCTGGTATTACAGGCACGAGCCACATGCCCAGCCTGAACCTGGCCTTTTAGATTACCTCCCAGCTCTATTGCTTCTAACTGGTAAACCTAGGCAAGTTATTTAACCCCTTTAAGCCTTGATTTCTCTCAACGGTAAAATAGTTCCTCCCATAAAGGACTGCAATAAAGAAAAGAGGTCAGCAATCTGTGGTTATGGGGCCAAATCTGGTTCACCATCTATTTTTGTGAAGACCTATGAGCTAAGAATGGTTTTTACATTTTAAATGATTGAAAAAAATCAAGAAAATATTTTGTGACACAGAAAAGGATATGACATTCAAAGGTCAGGGTCATAAAGTTTAATTGGAATATAGCCACACACATTTGTTTACATGTTACCTGTGACTGCTTTTCTGCTACTACAGCAAAGTTGAATTGTTGTAACCAAGATGTTATAGCCCACAAAGCCTAAAATATTTACTGTCTGGCTCTTTATAGAAAATGTTTGCCAACCTCTGGTAAAGAGAAAATGAAGGAATGCCTAGATGTGCCTATAATAGAGCAAAAACCTTTAAAATGTCAGCTCTCATTTTCTTTTATTAATATCTAGCTCCTGTCCAGCCATGATATTTATGCCGCTCCGTATTTGCATCAGGATAATTTTTTAGATCATTACAAAATATGCATCCTCCTACAGAACACATGGGAATACCTAGTGCCTAAATGGCATTGCTAACGCAGAATGCACTGACCTGACCTCACAGAAAGGTGATGGAACAGAGGTCCCATCCTTCCAAATGTCATCCACTGGTTTTATCCTTATTGAAATAGATAAGCACACGGATCTGGAATGGAAGCAAATAACAACCAGGTCTCCAGATTCCATCATATCACAGAACATGGAACCAAGAAAGTACCTCAGAAGTTATCTGATCCAGGCCGGGCACGGTGGCCCACACCTGTAATCCCAGCACTTTGGGAGGCCAAGGCGGGTGGATCACCTGAGGTCGGGAGTTCAAGACCAGCCTGACCAACAGGGAGAAACCCCGTCTCTACTAAAAATACAAAAATTAGCCAGGCATGCCTGTAATCCCAGCTACTCGAGAGGCTGAGGCAGGAGAATGGCTTGAATCCGGGCGGCGGAGGTTGCGGTGAGCTGAGATAGTGCCATTGCACTCCAGCCTGGGCAAAAAGAGCGAAACTCCATCTCAAAAAAAAAAAAAAAAGAAGTTATCTGATCCAGTCATCCCTGTTTACCAATGAGGAATCTAGACCCAGATGAAGTTAAAGGACTTACCGAAGAGTACCCAACAACTCTCTGGCCACCCCCAGGCTCCCATCTTTGTGTCTTTCCTGTGTGGGCTGTTCCCTGAAATTCTTCCTGATAGGCACATTGCCTTTCCCTTTGATTTTAAATTCTTGGCTCACATGACATGCCCGGACTATATCGTGTAATGTGACCTTGAAAAATAATTTACGTACAAGTCTTGAAAGCAAATCAAGTTTTAAAACAAAGTAGCACCTACTCTGTCGCAGCCTTGACATCTATTACAAAGTAAATGCTGGCTCTTTAATTTCCCTAATCAAGGCTGTTCCTATTTAGCCAACCTCCTCAAGGGGTCCCAGCACCAGCCCCACTCCAATGCCTGATGAAGCTCCAGAACAGGTGAGAAAAATGAGAGGGTCCTGCCCAGGGCTCTGGGAGTCGGCCCTCACTGCCTGCCCTTCAGACAGCAAGACAGAAAAGGCATTCATTTTCTTCCTCCACGTCATGATACCAACCGAAATTACCTTTAAATGAGGAAGAAGGTCATTATTTAATCAATAGGATTGCGTCAATTGAGGAAAATTTGTCTCCAGTGTAAACAAGCGGAACGTCTTTGCGCTCTATGAAAACAAGGTTAAATTACTTGCAGATCCAGGCGACGTGGAGAGATGTAGGAAGTGAACCTGAAGCCTGACACATTCAAGGTCTGGGAACCGAAAATAATAGGAATTGTTCTTATTTTTCCAGTGGAATCGAGCACAGAGATGGGCACGCCTCTTTACAGAACCAAAGATTCAGAACCGTGCCTTACCCTTTGCTTATGAGGCGGAGGAGGAGGTAGAGGAGGAAGAGAAAGAACCACCACAAAGAGAGATGGCAACAAAAGTAAAACAAAGGCTGGGCCAGCCGATCCCACTCAGGCTGACCACAGTGAGGGAGCAGGATTAAAATGAGAAATGATCAGGTTTCAGAAGCCCAGCCCTTCCTGCTGAGTCTTGTCCTTTGCTTCATCCATTCCATTCAAGAAGTCATATTGAAAATAAATTATTAATACAATGGTAGCTCACATTATCGGGTCTCACTCCATGCCAAGCATGCCAAACCCAGGTCATGTGTGGTGCTACTCAATGTTCACAACAGCTCTAGAGGTGGGTGCCAGTCATGCCCACTTGGCAGATGCGGAGGAGGGCAGTCGCAGCTGGAGAATGGCGGGCAGTTCTGCCTGTTTCTGAGGCCCCACTGCTTGAACTGCCAGCCTCAGAGCCATCTGCTCGCTGGGTGCTCAGCCCTGTGCTGCATGCTGTGGACTCACAGGGGAAGTACGAGCCAGGCCTACCCCTAGGGCATCCCCACATCCCTGGCAGAAGGGGACAGAGCATTTACTCCTGTTTAGGGAGAGGCTCAGCTCGTCTGGGAATCCCTGGATGAGCGGACTCCGTGCCTGCTCCTCTGCCGTACCCCTTCCCCATCCATGTCGGCTGCTTTGGCCACAGCACATAAAAATGGGTCCAGCAAGCCACAGTCTCTCCCAGAGGAGGCCCCAAAGATCTCTTGCCCACACCTCCTCGATCACTGCTAGGATATAAGCTGGAGGCTGTCGGTGGTGAATGTGATCTCTTGTCACTCCACAGGCACCTGGTGAGGTCTAAGTTCCCTGCTTCCTGACAGAACTTCTTGGTGGGGATTTGGCTTCCAGGTTCTCCTCACCCCCTCAGGAGACTGGGCTAACACTGAGTGAGGTTTGCTGACACCCTCCATTCATTAACAACAGGACCAAAACCAAGTGAGTTTTAGCTCTGGGCTTTTGGACAGCCAGATTGCAACACTTTGGTGGTGAATCCTGACTAATGTTCCTGCCCCATCCCTCCTCCTCCCGTCCCCCAGCCCACCCCGCCCAGCTCCATTTCTGAAGTGTCCAAATGTAGAGTTCATAAGCTGCCTTCCATCCATGACCATGCTGCCCACATGGCCTCCACTGAGGATCAGGGCAACACAGTCACCACAGGAGTAGGCCCTCAGTTGCCCTAGCAGCGATCTGAGGAGTGTGGGCTTTGGGGCCTCCTCCGGGAAAATTGTGGCAGCACAGCCAGGACAGCAAGAGTGTGGCCCGGCCAAAAAAAAAAAGAAGCTTTAAAAAAAAATTTTTTTTTTAAATGAAATGAAACATATTTGACCTGGGAAGAAATAAAAGACCTTTCACGTTGTCAAAGTGACAAATTAGACAAAGAGGCCGAGCAAATGTGAGCTCCTGGGGAGTCCGTCAGAAGGAGCCCAGATGGAATGGACGAGGCTGGGGGTGACCGGAGGGAGGCAGACAGAGGATTTATCCGGGTCGGGTTGGGAGACCAGTCAGAGGCTGCACAAAGCTACACACAGTCTCCCCTTTGTACTGGTATTTATCTAACTTGTCAATTTTATAGCCACATTACCTTCCGAGTGTTCAGGAAAGCAGATATTGGTGCTGTCAAGAGGCCTGGCTGTGGTTTGCACAGCATAATGACAGATGCAAAAAACAAAGGGGAGGGGAGAGGGGCCTTCAGAAACCACAAGAGAGCCTTTAGAATTATGCCTCCGCCTCCCTCCTCCCCCGAGAGCATGCCTTTCCCTCGCTGCAGAGGTGCTTGCTCCAGGGGTGCTCTCTCCCCCTGTATGCAGCTGTGCCGGGCAGCTGCGCTGGGCAGCTGCCTAGCACGCGTCTACCAGTCACCCCGCATGGACTTGAAGGGAGCTGTTACATGACTGCCTCTCTTCCCCAGGCTAAATAGCTACAGTCCTTTAACCTCTCTTCATGGGCCTGATTTTCCATCCCTTTAATCATCCCTGTCACTTTCGGCTGCAGCTTGTACTCACCACAGCCCTCCCCCAGAGTGGAGACGCAGCCAACGAGGATCATGGGCCCAAGGGCCTCCAAGAGCTGCTCCTTTCAGACTGCCCCCACCATGGGCCCACCCTGCAGCCACAGGTCCTGGGAAGCCTATGGTCATGGAGCCCCTACGGCTGAGTTACTGCAGCTCATGACCCAATTGGAGCTCTTCCCTCCCTGCTCTTGGATATTCCCCATGACCAGAAAGTCATTAAAATCCCACAGTCTCCTTCTGAGCTGATTCTTGCCATTTTTCTCTTCCTCTTCATCCTTAGTGCCTCACTCCTACACACTAGACTCCTGGACTATCATTTGGACCATGGAGCCAGGCCCCCAGCCAGCTTCCCTGCCACCATTTTCCCCTCCGAGACACTTAAAGGCCAACTTTGGAAATATTTTTTTAAATTGAATGTCATTTTTATCAAGTCCTTCCCCTACTCAAGAGCCTTTAGTGGCTCCCTATTTCTTCTTGTTATAGCAGATATAAATAACTCGGCAGATTCTGAAAATACTCTCACCACTCCCCCAACCCCTCTTCTGCCTATGTCCAGATCTACACTCAAAAAAAGCCTTCCCTAGTTAATCTCCTCCCCTCTCTGTCCACCCCTTTACCCATCCCCACAGTTTATTGGATACTGTTTTGGGTGTCTCGAGATATTGGGTTAGGGTTCTTTGACGGCAAGCAACAGAAACTAACCCTGACTAGTTTAAGGAACAGAAAGGGATAGATTGGAAACGAATGGCATAGTTTGGAGAATTAAAAGCAAGCCTGAACTACAGTCCTGGAAAAGACAGAACTGGACAGCTCTGAAGATCTTCTGGAACATTGTCATCAAATGATCAGCTCCAACTGCCTTCTCTCCTCATTTCTCTCTCCTTAAGATTCAGAATTTCAGGACTGAACATCAACAAGCCCCGTGATCAGGGAGCAGCGTCCTGTGATTGGCTGCCCTATCAAAACCACTCACGGTGTGGGAAGGTTGCAACATTTAGCAAATAAAATACAGGATGTCCAGCTAAATTGAATTCCAGATAAACAGTGAATAATTGCTCATATAAGCATATCCCAGGCGATATTTCCTCATTTGTCTTCTCATTCTTCCCTTCCCTCAGTCCCACTTTGTTGCTCCCAGGTGGGTCAGCACACCTCAGACCTGTACCTGTACCCGCTGTGACTGTACCTCACTGTTAATGAATCTCTTCAGTCCTTTCAAAGTGACTGTGAATTTTATTTCTTCCTCTTTAATTTTAATAACCAAGCTTCCATTGACTGGAAACTATACATTCACTGACACAAATAAAAGGGTACACATGCCCTTTGGCAACCTTTCTTGTTTATTTTCTCTTTAGCCCCATTGGAGAAAAAAAAAACCAACTTTCTCTGTCTTTTCTCTTTTGCCAAATACTTACATTTTCACACTCGTTTCATTCAGTGTCTTAACTCCTCAGTGAGTTAAGTGGTTAGCAGGCACACATGACATAGTGCCCCATTTTACAGATGAGAAATTCAGATGTTGAAAGGTGGGTTACAAAAGCTAGTATGCATCCAAAGTTGTGGATCCAGGACTTGGAACAATGTGTCCTTTCCTCTTTTCTGTAAAGGGTCAGACAGTAAATATTTCAGGCTTTGTATGCCAGATGGTTTCTGTTGCAACTCCTCAACTCTGCCATTGCAACACAAAAGCGGCCATAGGTAATACATAAATGAGTAGTTGGATGTTCCAATAAACTGCATTTATAGAACTAGGCCAATGGGCCATATCTGGCCCACGGGCTATACTTTGCAAGCTAACCCCTGCTTTACACCGCACAACAAACACTTTCCAATCTTTTTAAGTCTATCACAGTTTGCCTCCAATTGGGATGCCATAATTTTGACCCTCAATCAATTTTAGATGACTACTTTTTTCTCTCCTCTTTACCTCTTACGCATCAGGATTGTTGGGACAATGACCAACTTGGCTTCCCACACCCACTTGGTCCTTCCTACACTGTGGCAAAGTTTTCTCTCATATGTGTGAATGTGCTCAGCTAAGCCCATTCTTCCTCCCCTGGGTCCTTCTTTACCCGCACATGAGATCAGTACCAACAGACCTTGTGGGGAGGCAATTTTCTGGGATGGGTCATCTTCTGAGGCTCCCAGGATTAACCAGGATACCCAGAATTAACCATTAAACAGGATTAACCATCATCTTTCCCTCTTTCCTTTACTCTGGGCTTCGCGTGCTTCCTCTCTTGGGCCTTTTCCATGGCAAGTTTGTCCCCAGGAAACTCATGCCTGGAATGGTAGCTCTACGACCTGATCTTTCTGTGGCCCATGGAAGATGGGGACTGGGTTCAGTTTCTTCTTTAACCTACAGAGTGAAAAGACTGGTTCAAGTGCCCTCCCTAAGAAGGGCAGGAGCTCCTTGAAGGCAAACTAGTTTAGTTTATACCTGTCACTGTTTATAAACAGGATCTATAGATCCTGAGCTATAATGAGGGCTGGAGGCTGTACGTGGACAGCAGCCTCCTGGGCAAAGAGTCCAGCTGCTTAGATGACTGGGCTTACAAATCCTCAGACATGCTGACTGGCCACCTGGAACCTGAATTCTACATTTTGGGAGCCAGTGGGCCATAACTGATGCCTCACGAAGGGGATGCCAGGTCTTTAAGTGGGCTTCACAGGTACATATGTCCATGTGCACACTGGAGTGTAAAGGCAAGAGACCGTAGAGATCAAGCTGCCCAAATCCTTCATTTACAAATAAAGAAACCAAAGCCCAGTGATATCACCTCAGTTTTCCATGATGCCAAGAGGTAAAAATCCATATTATCTTTATAAATAGTACCCACAAAGATGATGATAAACTTGATCAATGAAACTGATATTTATAACTATAAAGCTTTCTTTGGATTTTTGGGGGTTTTTTTTGGTTTTTTGTTTTTTTGAGAAGGAGTCTTGCTCTGTTGCCCATGCTGGAGTGCAGTGGTGCGATCTCGGCTCGCTGAAACCTCCACCTTCCAGTTTCAAGTGATTCTCATGCCTCAGCCTCCCAAGTATCTAGAATTACAGGCACACACTACCATGCCCAGCTGATGTTTTTATTTTTTTTTTTTAGTAGAGACAGGGTCTCACCATGTTGGCCAGGCTGGTCTCAAAGTCCTTAACTCAGGTGATCCACCCACCTCAGCCTCCCAAAGTGCTGGGATTACAGGCGTGAGCCACGGCATCTGGATGAATATCAACATAATTTAAATAAGGGGCAGAGAATATGCCCATCCCAACACAGCCCAAAAGCCATACATGAGATCAACTTTTTCAGAAATACTTAAGATTTGTTATCAAGACTTCCATATACCCAAAGGTGGAATTCTATAGAAACACCATGAGCCTCCTCCAAATATTTTTGTAAAGTCTCTAAAAGGGTCAAGAGACGCAACAAAGAGTAAAGGGCAGAAGGAATACTTCAGCTTTGAATGCCCTGGCTCCGCCACTTTAAAATTGTGTGACCTTGAGCAAATTATTTAACTTCCCTAAGCCCCAGTTTTCTCATCTGTAAAATGAGCATTATGATAGTACTTACCTCATAGAGGTAATGTAATAATTAACTGAGACAATGTATACAGACCACCTAACAGGGCTGACAATAACTACTTAATATTCGTTAGTATCATGATGGTTGTTGTTGACACCACAGACTTTTTGCGTTAAGTTCAACTCTAATTTTGAGTTGCCTCCTTTTTCAACTGTGAAAAAGGGATAATCATTTAACAGGAGAGACAGATAACTAGAAGTTAGTTATGACCTGGACAGAGTGCTCTGGCTCCCTGCCCAGAGCCACAGTCTGCCCCAAATGATCTCCAGGCTAAGAGACAAAGTGGCTTTTCTGAGCAGGGTTTCCTCTGCGGGGGTGGCCTCCAGGCAGGACCCAGCTCGTCTGGAAGAGGTCATGATCTCAGGTCAGAGGTGCGAGTAATCAGGGGAACAGGCCAGGAAATGTGAATAAGGCTAGTGCACAGTTTTCTTTGTGGACAATCTTTTTGGCATTACAATGTTTTAGTCAAATTGTGCCCTGCTTGGAAGTCCTACAGGTTGAAGGCCAGGGAAGTCAGAATCTCTACAACAACAACAAAAAAAAACAGAAGGCCCAGGATAGCTCCTAGATAAACATCATCCTTCAAGGACATCTCAGGTTGGGCAGACTATAGCATTTGCATTAACTCATGCCATTAAAAAAAAAAAAGACAAAGAAAAAAAACAACCCACCTAGAACTTGATTTTTCCGGTGATAGAAGAAACACAGTAGACAAAACAACTTTCTCCTTTTCCCTGGGTTACTTGGCAGCAGCAGAAAACACTTGACAAAAAGTTCCAGAAGGGCTCGATATTGAGTTTGAAAAGTACAAATTCCCACAACAATCACTGACTAAAGTAGCAATATTTTAGCCCTTCACAGGAATCTGGTTATTATTACCATTTATGCCAAGTATCTTGTTTCTATTCTTTGTGATTTAAGGTCATTTTCTCTGTAAAAGGCCTGCTTTGTTAAGCACTACACATTGACGTTGGTTTCAGGAGAAAGAGGACTGGGCAAGTTGGGAAAGTATTGTATTGTGCCGAAACATTAGATGGCCTGGTTGTAAAGAAACCCTTTGTTTTTGCTCTGAACCTGATGTATTTTTCTGGTCTTCATTTCCTAGTTCAGTGCACTAATTTCAGCATTGTCCACCCTGACAACGATAATACCTCTGCTTGAGCGTGGCAGGTTCCAAGGAGGGAATTCAAGAGGTTGTACCTACCTGGACGGGCTGGGGTGCAACCTAGCCAAAGGAGACCCAAGTCAATACCTATGTCTAGAAAGTCACCCTGTGACTCAGGGTCCCTTGTGTAGACATCTCATGAGAAAGGATACCAAGAGAGTGAAATATCTTGCTCAGTGATGTACTACCAGGGACAATTTTTCCCCTTGGGGGACACTTGGCAATAACTGGAGACATTTTTGGTTGTCACAACTCAGAGCCAGAATACTATTGCGCCTACTGGGTAGAGGCCAGGGATGTTGCTAAACATCCTACACTGCACAGGGTGGTCCCCACAGCAAAGACTAACTCAGCCCCAAATGCCAATTGTGGTAAGGTTGAGAAACCCTGAGACACACAGAGGCACAGAAAACCCTGAATGGGCAGGCCCCTGCCCACCTGCCCAGTCTTATTTTGCCCCACTCCCCCATTCTCTGAACCCCAAGTGCATAGACACCTTCCAGTTCCTGACTTCACTGTGTACCCTCAGCATATCCAACCCCTCTGCCTGCCAGGCTCTTCCTTGCCATGCCTAGTTAACACCTTCTTCTCCCCCAGAGCTCACCTCAATACATACTTTCTTGAGATGCCTTCCCATTGAGACTAAGTCAAATCCCCCATTCTGTGCTGTCTCCCCTTTATTCTTTCTTTTTCCAGGGCTTTTAAAGTATCTTCATGGGCCTAGGTGTGGTGGCTCACACCTGTAATCCTAGCACTTTGGGAGGCCCACACGAGCAGATTACCTGAGTCAGGAGTTTAAGACCAGCCTGGGCAACATGGTGGAGTCCAGTCTCTGCTAAGATACAAAAAATTAGCCAGTTGTGGTGGCATGTGACAGAGTAAGACTCCATCTGAGAAACAAACAAACAAAAAAGTATCTTCATGGCTTTTCTGAATTCCCCCAAGCTGCCTGCCTCTCAGCTCTTACATCTATGGGCTAACAGCACGAACTCTAGAGTCCCATGATTCGTGTTTGAATCCAGTTCCGGCACATTCTAGTTGTGGGACCTTGGACAAGTGACTTAACTTTTCTGTGTCTTTGTTTTCTTACCTCCAGCATGAAGATAATAGCAGTACCTAGCTCATGCGGATATTGTGAGGATTAAATGAGATAAGCTGATATAGTGCTTACGACAGTGTCGGGCCCACTGTGAGCGCTAGAGAAAATTCTGCTATTACTATTAGTTCGAGAATTTAAAACTGCCATTCTAAGACATGGAGCTACAACATGAGCAACATATGCGGCTGGGGACAGTGGCTCACACCTATAATCTCAGCACTTTGGGAGGCCGAGGCAGGTCGATCACCTGAGGTCAGGTGTTCGAGACCAGTCTGGCTAACATGGTAAAACTCTGGCTCTACTCAAAATACAAAAATTAGCTGGATGTGGCAGCAGGTACCTGTAATCCCAGCTACTCAGGAGGCTGAGGCAGGAGAATTGCTTGAACCCGGAAGGTGGAGGTTGCAGTGAGCCAAGATCATGCCACTGCACTCCAGCCTGGGTGACAGAGCAAGAATCTGTTGAAAGAAAGAAAGAAAGAGAGAAAGAGAGTGAGAAGGAGAGAAAGAGAAAGAGAAAGGATGGGAAGAGAAAGGAAGGGAAGGGAAGGGGGAAAGAAAGAGGGAAAAAGGGAGGGAAGGAGGAAGGAAAGGGAGAGGGAGGGAGGGAAGAAAGAGAAAGAGAGAAAGGAAGGAAGGAAGGAACTAGGGAGGGAGGGAGGGACGGATGGCGGGCAGGCAGGCGGACAGGCAGGCAGCATATTTTCTTCCCAGCAGCACAACCCTACATCACTGTCTTTTTTTTTTTTTTTTTTTTGCTACCAGAGAAATCAGAGCTCAGATCATTTGAGGCAGGGGAGTCAATGTCAAATGCTTTCTATTTACAGACAGAGAAATTGAGACTCAGAGAAGTTAAGGGATTTAGAAAGGTCACATGGCAGGTTTTCTCTACCTGATAACTCTCTCTCTCTCTCTCTCCTTCCCCACCTCTCCATCTCCCTCTGTCCTTCCCTTTTGAGATGATAACTGGTGTGATTCTTAATCTACACTAAATGAATTATTCCTTAGCAACTATCTTCATCAGGCTACAGGTCCCTGCTTCCAGCCATTCTACGAAAGACCTGGCAGTTATAAAATCCAGGCTTATCAGAACAAAACCCACCAAACAGAATACAGCAAGGTTTCTAAACAGAGATTTCAGGTGCTTGCACAAAATCCTGAAAAAAAAAAAAAAAAAAAAAAAAAAAATCTAAGCCTGAAAAAAAGTAGACCAAATGCAAATAATAACCTAAATAATAATTTAAAAAAAAAAATCACTGAGACTGTCTCTTGCAGCTTTCTGCCATGAAATGATTTGTCCTGAGAAAGGGCTAGGAATGTCCCTGCAGGGCTCTACAGGCTGGGCCACATCTCATTTACCTTAACTTCTCTAAATGCTAGTTACCCTTTCACACTTCCCAGCTTCTTTTGATAGTTCTTACTCTTTTTCCACCCACTACGGGTTTTGGAAGCTGATTCTTTGCCAACACTGTGATGTTTTAGCCCAAAGACTTCTTGGAACCTAAGACCTCATGGGGAAGAGTGTGGAATCCAGAATGTAGAGTGACAGTGGGTTCTGACCTCTTAGTCTAACCATAAGTGAGGAACGCAGCTTTGGCTGGGGTCCCACTCTTCAGGAAGCACATGAACAAACTGCACTGCAGAAGAAAAGTCCAATGGAGATAACGCACCTCATCATGTGAAGGGCAACTGGTTAGAGAAGTCTTAGGGAGGAACATGAAAGCTGTTTGCAACAATCTAAAACCCAGTCAGATTTTCAGTTTCCAGAAACATTACACACTGAGCTAACATGGACTTCCACTCCCTCTACTAACCCATTAAAATATTGGTAATACATAGCAAAAGAAAAAAGAAAGAAAAAAAAAACCAATTTTGTAAACATAGCTAAGCTCATAAAAATAAAGTAAAATTGGCGAGGTGTGGTGGTTCACACCTGTAATCCCAGCACTCTGGGAGGCCAAGGCAGGTGGATCACTTGAGGCCAGGAGTTCAAGACCAGCCTGGCCAACATGATGAAACTCCATCTCTACTAAAAACACACAAAAAATTAGCCAGGCATGGTGGAGTGCATCTGTAATCCCAGCTACTCAGGAGGCTAAGGCACAAGAATCACTTGAACCCAGGAGGTAGAGGTTGCAGTGAACCAAGATCATGCCACTGCACTCCAGCCTGAGCAACAGAGCAACACTCTGTCTCTAAATAAATAAATAAATAAACAAATAAATAAAGTAAAATTTCTAGGTGCCAGAAATTAAAAAGAAAACCCCTAGTCAGAGTAGAAAACCTCAGCTGATGTCTTGATGGTCCAAGATTATATTTATCCAAATATAGGTACTAATGTCTAGAGGCTAGAGTTTTGATAGCCCACAAAACTTCAAATCCATACCAAACACAAGTGTGTTCTACAAATTTACACTGCTTACCTGGCATATTGGTCAGGGTTCTCCAGAGAAATAGAACCAATAGGACAAAGAGATGAGGGGAGGGAGGGATGGGGGATAGAGAGATGGGGAAAGAGATTGATTTTAAGGAATTAGCTCATGCAATTATCAGGGCTGGCAAATCCACAATCTTCAGGAGAAGCCGTCAAATTAGAGACCCAGGGAAGAGACAATGTCATAGCTCAAGTCAAAGGCAGCCTAGAGACAGAATTCCTTCTTTTCCTTTTCAGGCCTTCAAGTGACTGGATGAGGCTCATCCACATTATGGGTGGTAATCTGCTCTACTCAATGCCCACTGATTTAAATGTTAATCACATCTTTTAAAAATTATCTTCACAGCAACACCAACCTAGGTGTTTCACCAAAAACTGGGTACCATGGGTTAGCCAAGTTGATGCATAAAATTAGCCGTCACAACCTAGTATTTGAATCCCAAATCAAAAAATTCTTCTTATATTCTTAATGTAAGAATTTGTCCTCAACAGTCTCCCTGGGGCACATGGAGAAATTCTAGAATAATAGAAAACTTTTCTACAGAAGATCCTCTCTATCCCAAGGGGAAAAGCAGCTAAAGATGAATTCACAACAAAAAATTACAACCCACCTGAGGAAATGAACCACCATAAAAAAGACTAGAAGATGAATAGGAAGATTATCACCTCAAGAATTTAAAATAAAATAATCTGAAATAAAGAACAGAAACCATAAAGTACAAATAGAATATTGTTTCTTAAAAAAGATAAACTTGAAAAAGTAACTTCTAGAGCTTCTGTAAATAGAAGATACAGTCAAATGATTCATTAAATAGCAGATTAGACAAAACTAAAGGAGAGGAAAATTTTCCAGAATGTAACATTAAACAATTAAAAGAGGAAAAATATGCAGAGCAAGTACAGGACATAAAGGATAGAATGTGAAGGTCCAACTTACATCTAATATGAGTGCTAGAGGGAGAAATTGGAGAGAAGAAAGGAGAAGAAATATTCAGAGGTAATGGCTGAGAATCCTCACATTGACGAAAGGCGTAGAGCTTCAACTGAAGAAGCTCTTGGAATTCTGAGCAAGATACCTAAGTAGAAAATTACACCGAGGCTCATTTTAGTGAAACTTGAGAACATGACTGAGAGAGAAAAATTATAAAAGCATCAGGAGGCCAGGCGCAGTGGCTTACGTCTGTAATCCCAGCACTTTGGGAGGCTGAGGCAGGTGGATCACGAGGTAAGGAGATCAAGACCATCCTGGCTAACACGGTGAAACTCCGTTTCTACTAAAAATACAAAAAGTTAGCCAGGCGTGGTGGTGGGTGCCTGTAGTCCCAGCTACTCAGGAGGCTGAGGCAAGAGAATGGCGTGAACCTGAGAGGCAAAGCTTGCAGTGAGCCAAGACAGCATCAGGAATTAAAGAGAGATCATTCATAAGAAAAAAATAGCAGACTTGGCATCAGCAAACAGAGACCCAATAGAATAATTTTTCTGTGCTAGAGAAAAAAAAAAGCTATCATTGTAGAATGCCCAGCCAAGATCAACTATCATTCAAGAGTGGGGATTTTTTTTTTTTAAATCACATCTTCAGAAAAATACAAGATAATTTATCACTTCTAGAAGAAAATTGAGCTGAGAAGAAGGAGTAGAGTGGAAGAATCAATGTTAAGTGAAGAAATGGATGAACATGTGGGTAAATCTAAACAAGAATTGACTGTAAAATAGCGGTAACAATACTATTGTCTGATTTTTATGACATTTAAAGACAAAGTGGGGCTGGGCACGGTGGCTCATGCCTGTAATCCCAGCACTTCGGGAGGCCAAAGGAAGAGGATCGCTTGAGGCCAGAAGCTGGAGAACAGCCCTGGCAACATAAAAAGACGCTGTCACTACAAAAATAAAAAATAAAATAAAATGACAAAATTAGCCAGGTGTGGTGGTGTGTGCCTGTAGTCCCAGCTACTCAGGAAGCTGAGGCAGGAGGATCACTTGAGCCCAGGAATTCGAGGCTACAGTGAACTATGATCGTGCCACTGAACTCCAGCCTGGGCAACAGAACAAGACCCAATCTCATAAAACAAAACAAACAAGACAAAAGTGGACCTAAAATGCTAAATACTAGTAACATAAAATTTAGGATGGAGTAATTAGAATAAGAGCATCCTAAGGATATACAGAGTCTAATTAATTGTAAAATTGTTAGTCATATGCATGAATTATGTATACTTATAGCAACTCACACAGTATATAGTCTCTCTTTAATAGAATCTTGATTTTTCACAGGGCAGCACTGTGCCCAGCTAAAAATACACACCTTCCCAGATTCCCTTGAGGCTGAGGTAGCAATGTATTGCAGTTCTGGCCAATGAAATATAAACAGAAGCCTGCTGGTTGACTTCCAGAAAGAATGCTTTGCCCTTTACCCGTCACCCATTTCTCTTCTTCCTACCTAAAATAAGGACAAAATGCTTGGAGGAACAACAGACACCCTGCGACCATGAAGATAGGACAAAGTCACATACTAAGGGTAAGAGAAAAGGATAATTAAATTTAAAAACCCTGGGTGCTTAATGATATCCTTAAAAATGTGTACTAGCTCTGAACTTTTTACTCCAGTCTTCTCGTTTCAAAATAAACCCCTAGATGTTTAATCCACTGTTTTCTATGATGTACAGCCAAGTATAAACCTAAATTGCAGTGTGATATAATAAAAATCAGTATTTGATCTTTGTGCCTGGTTCCTGGCACACACCTCCTAAAACCCTTAGCATCTATGGAGTGGTGAGTATCTTTTGTATGTTAATAAGAGGACTGGTAGTTGACAGTATGTGGACAGATTCAGGAGTCTTGGTCACCTGAAAGACCTAGGCAGGATTAGAGGTTTGAAACTTTCAGCCCTACTCCACCCACAGCCTCCAGGGAAGGGAGAGGGGCTGAAGGTTGAGTTCAACCACCAATGGCCAATGATTTCATTAATCCTGTCTACATCATGAAACTCTCATTAAAAACTACACGAAGGGGTTCAGTGAGTTTCAGAGTTGGCAAACACATCCATGTGCTGGGAAGATGGCAGACCTCGACTTCATGTGAACAGAAGTCTTGTGTTTGGGACTCTGCTGGACATTGTCCTATGTGCCTCTTCATCTGGCCATTCATCTGCTCCTTTACAAAAAAAAAAAAAAAACTAACAGTCAGCAAAGTATCTTCCAGAGTTCTGTGAGCCCTTCCAGATGATTATTGAACCTGAAATGGGAAGGTGGTGGGAACCCACAACTTTGTAGCCAAGTCAGACAGAAGTGGTAGTATCTTGGGCACCCAATTTGTAACAGGCACCTGAAGTGAAGGGAGGCTTGTGAGACTGAGCCCGTAAACCTGTCGAGTCTGACACTAACTTCAGTCAGTAAGTGTCAGAATTGAACTGAATTGTAGGACACCCAGCTGGTGCCCAGAAAGTTGGAAACAGTTGTGAGCAGGGGGGAAAAAAAAACCACCCATTTGGTGTCAGAAGTGTTGTAAGTAAAAACAGTTTAAAATTGGTAGCATTCACAGAATGTTAAAAATTTAAGGATAACCACTCAAAGGAGAGAATTCAAATGTAACTGTTAAAACAATAAGAGAGAAAAATAGAAAATTGTTAATATACTAACAGAAAGAAAAAAAAATCGAAAGAAGCTAAGAGTTTAAAACAAAAACATTAAGATAGCAATATATACCAGTCATAACTGTGTTCTAACAATCAATGTAGCAAATGTAAAGAATTAAAATTACTTCTTAAAAGAAACACTAAGATCAAATAAGAAATTCAGCCTTTTGGTTTTTCTAGTAAACACACTTAAAATGTAGTAACACAGAATTATTGAAATGAGATCAGAAAAAATATACCAAGTGATCATTATCCAAAAAAAGTGATAGTAAGTAAAGCATCTTCCAAAGTTCTGTGAACCTTTCCAGCCAATTATTGAAATGGAAGGGTGGTAGGAACCCACAACTTTGAAGTCAAGTGGTGAAGCAATATTAAAGTCAGAAAAAGTAAAGAAAACAATTACAAAATGATAAAAAGAAGAATTCTCCAGAAAACCAAAACAATCCTAAACATGAATATACCTAATAAGATAGCCAAAAATAAAACAAAAGAAAAACTAACAGGTTTACCACCATGGTGAGGGATTTTCAGAGGGGAGGGAACAGGCTTATTGCCCTGGGTAGATGTGAAAGTAGGCGGAGACAAGGGAGTGGAAGTTATGAAGGAGAAGGACTTTGACTCAATCTGTGGAGGGACACCTATAACTTTCAGAGCTGTCCAAAATTGAAATGGGTTGCCTGAGGAGGGAGGGAGAACTCCAAAAACATGGTTTTCTAAGCACAATCTGTATGGCTACTCAATGAGACTATTGTCCAAATATTCAAATATCAGACACTTAGCCCCATGAGGGCAGGAACCATGACTGCTTTGTCTACCACTATGTACCTGGTGTCTGAAGCAGAGCCTGGCACAGAACAGCTATTCTTAAGTGTCCACTGTATGAATTTACTTTCCAGACAAAAAAAAAAAAATGGAGAAAACCACTCCTAGAGTGGCTTTTAATTCAGAGATTCAGTAATTCTTATCTACCCATTCCTCTGCTCTTTGTCCTCATTCCAGTCTGAGGCCCACGGTCACCAAAAACCCAGGAGACCTGAGGCCGGCCGGGCCTGAGAGGCACAAGCAGGCTGAGGAGTGGACAGAAGAGAAGCCTAGACGATGAAAGCCAGCTCTGCAAAGAGCTTCCAAGAGTCTTCCTGCCACAGAAATTCCACTTGGCCACTGAAATGGCCCTGGCCCTGGGCCTGGAGAGAGGTAGTGACAAGCTGCTCACGGCAATGACTTTCAGTCAACATATCTTGCCTGTGCTTCTAAGGGTGGAGATGCAACTGTGAGTAGCTCACTGGGTCAGGCAGGTCACAAACCAAGCTCCTCCCACACAGTGAGTTCACGGAGACAGAGAGAAGGAAGGGAAGGAGGTTCCCGGCTCTAGGGATTCCTTAGGTCAAGGAGGGACAGGGTCCTTGTACTTGGGGACCCCCCAGTCTGATGGGAAGATACAAGTCAACCCTCTTAGAACCGTGGAATGAATGCCGCCTACAGCTCCTCTCTTCAGGAAGGAAATCCAGTCTGATGGAAGAGACGTGGCCCCTGTTGTATCATTCTTGCCTTCTCACCTGTGTCACACAAGGGAGTGAAGGAGGTGGCAGGCCCTGGGATAGGTCTATTTATGAGGTGATGGAGGCTCTCAGGGGACGTTCCCACAGTCCTGCTGTCAAGGGCCCCTTCTCCTTCCTCCCTCCCTCCCCACCACAATGCCTTACCCACTGGAATGAATCCTGAGCTCTGAGCCTATTCCTAACACAGAATGCTGACCCCTTTGTCACGTCCCGCTTTCCCTCCAACTTTGTTTTTTGTTATTTTTCCCACCCAGACTTCCCCCCCGCCCACTTGCCATTTCCCAAGCTCGCCCGGGGAGACTAGACTCAACGGCCCACTGGTGATCTTGTTTTACATGAGACATTTCCAAAAAAGACCAAAAAATCCTTTCCAGGAAAATGCCATTTTAAAAAGTCAGCTCCAGACACTGCGGCAACATTAGGAAAACAAAGGACTTGGCAGAAAGGTTTTCTGCATGGAGACTTTCTCTCGAAAATACCTTTTCCAAATTGTCTCCAGTGGGGATGACTCCAAGGGTCAGTTCTGGAGCACCCAGGCAATTGCAGACAGAGTCACTTCTGGTTTGTACACTGTCCCAGGTCTTTCCTTACCTGATACCACCCTGGGATCTTCCAGGCTGAAACAAAGAACCCCTTCCAAGGGTCCCCAAAGGAAGCAGCTGTCTCTGAGGGTCAAGAAATAATGCTGCTTCCTCCCTCCAGAGGGAACTCCTTAGCCCCTCTCTTGCCACCGTCACTAAGCAGGGGGCCCAGGTTAGGAGCTGGAGGGACATAGTGCGCTTAGTAGAGAGCTTGTCTTCTCTTATCATCCAAGTGAGAGGAATACACAGCTTCCCCTGGGACATACATAGTGGTGTTCCCCTTTTTGCATGTATCAGGTATAATTAATCAGGTTGACGTCACATATATAATAATAATGGCCATTATTTATTAAACGCTCCTGATGTGTCCACCCATAACCTATTCTTTATGTTTGTTTTACCTCATTTAATCCTGGTAACAATCGTCATGGGCTGAACTGTATCTACCCACTCCCCACCACTCAACAAGACTCATATGTTGAAGTCCTAATCCCCAGCACCTCTGAATGACTGTGTTTGGAGACACACCCTTAAAATAGGTAATTAAGTTAAAGTGAATCCTAATTAGCGTGGGCCCTAATCCAATAGAATTGGTGTCCTTATAGAAGAGGAAATGTGAACATTGTTAGGCACATGCTGGGAAGCAAGGACACAGCGAGAAGGCAGCCATCTGCAAGCCGAGGAGAGAGGCCTCCGAAGAAACTGGACTTCCTGCCTCCAGAACCATGAGAAAATTAATTTCTGTTGTTTAAGTCATCCAGTCCATAGTATCTTGTTATGGCAGCCTTAGCAAGCTAATACAACACCCATACAATCAATCTTTCCATCTTACCATTTTACAGAGGACAAAACAGTCTCAAGAGGGTATATAACCTTCCCAGCAAGCACACAGCAGAGCTGAAAATGTGTAATCAACTGCACAACTCTGGAACACAAGGTCTTAGAACTGGATCCTGCTGCTTCTACTCTGTGCTCTACTATGCATGTGCATGATCCATTTACTTATTGCTACAAAACAAACCATCCACAATTTATTGGCTGCAAACAACAACATTTATTTTGCTCATGAATCAGCCATTTGGGCAGGGCTTATTGAGAACAGCTCATCCCTGCTCCACTTGGTATCAGCTGGGACAACTTCAAGGATGATCTGAACTCTCAAGCACTCATTTGTCTGACAATCGATGCTGACTGTTAGCTGAGACCTTAGGTGGGGCTGCTGGTCCAAAATTTCATGTGGACTCTCTATGTAGCCTGAGCTTCCTCCTAACATAGTAACTGGTTTCAAAGGCAAGCATCCCGGGAGACAGAGCCAGGAGGAAGCTGTATCTCCCTTCTCTAAACAGCCTTAGCAGACACACAGCATTACTTTCGCCACATTCTCTTCCTTAGAAGCAAGTCACTGAGGCTGCTCCATGTTCAAGGGGAGAGGAATTCAATGCTACCTCTTAGTGGGAGGAACATCAAGGAATTTGCAGACATGTTTCAAAACCATTACAATGCATGTGCCATTGACATGCTTGAACATATTTTATGTCAAGTGTCTGTTTACCAGCAGCACAGTATCATTGAAAGGACATCAGACTGGAAGTCCAAAGTCCTGAACAAGAGCCTGTCTGCTGTATGGGGCTGGGATTTCAACACCCATCTATGGAAAAAAAAAAAAAAAGCAGTACCTGCTTGTTCACTCAGTTCAGCCACCCTCCTCTGTATGGAAATGAGGTCAGTTAACCCCATTCCAGTCTCTCAAACAAATACTAATCCCAGTCAGCAGGTTAGTTAGAATGCTGCTCCTGGGGCACTTTATTTGACTCTGAGTTATGATAGCCTAGGTTCTCCCTGTCTCTGTGCCTGAGCCCCTATCTTAGAAATGTAGCAGTCTAGGTATGGAGCACATCCTTAATACTAGGCACTGCCACTGGTGCTTTATATTTGCTATCTCATTCAGTTATTTCAACCCTATGAAGGAGGTTTCTTTATGCCCGTTTTACAAATGAAGAAACTAAAGTTCAGGGCAGGTAAGTAATTTGCCCAAAAGTTAGTAAAGGGCAGAGCCACAACTACGAGTTATGCTGTGGCCAGCTGTCTCCTCCAGGATCTGCTGTCCTGCCCCTGGACTGCCTGCCAGGACATCTGATGGCTTCTGGGTTGTCTGTACCCCTGCTCCTCTTGCCTTTTAGGGCTTCACCATACTTCTTATTGAACCTTATCCCTGTCCCCTTCATGAATGACTCACTGGACTTCTACCATCCTGTGTTCATCCTCCTGATCTAACTCCATATGCCAGCCTTCTGCATCTGTCCCAGTCTATGGTACACAACTGCACAGTGTCCCGGCATAGCTGGAGAGCAATATCAAGCAAGAGAGCATCGCCAATGAAAAAACAAAAGCTCTGGAGTCAGACCGATCTAGATCCAAATGGTGGAGTGAGCTCCACCGTTTATTATTTGTGTATAAAAATAATGACACCCATGTTGCCTCGTTGTGAGGATTTGCAGTGAGTTAATACAAGTATAGGGCTTGGCATAGTGCCTGGCACCTAGCAAATGCTTAGTAAATATTAGTTATCTTTGCTGTTATTATCAATAATACTTGTAAAAGATCCACTAGAGAGCCTAGCATATGGTAGGCATTCAAAAAATGATAGCTGTTAATCTCATTGTTTAAGTCCTGGAAAAGCTACAGGAATTCAGAGAAGGGCCAGATAACAAGGTAGCAGAGACAGAAAACAGGCTGCCCAAGCAACTGCACAGATCTGCAGATCTCTGTCTAATCCTAGAGCTTGGGTATGACTGGCCTTGATTAAGTGGAAACGCCTCCCTACAGAACTCTCATCTTCGTCTGCCTCGATTAGGAGATGACAAGAGCTTCCTGAGCTTGGAAGCCCCTGGGAAGAGGAATTTCAAGAAGGAAAATCAGAAACACCCTGTCTGTGCTACTACTGCCCAGGATCCTCTGCTGTGGCAACAAGTATCACTGGCCACCCCATTGTGCCCTGATCGTCTAGTTGTCTTATCAGTCTGTAGTTTCACAGGCTTCATCTGAGTCTACAAGTTCTCAGAAAGCGGGTGAGTGTGGTCAGAATATGTTTCAGCCTCCCAGCCTCAAACCCACTCCAGGTTGAGATGTCAACAAAAACAGCAAGCAGGTGGGTGGAAAGCAACCATCAGATTTATAAAAGAAGAACCATTAGATAGCCACACACACGCACTCACACTTGTGAGCATTTGAGAGCTGCGGTGCTGCTGCTCTCTTTTATGTTTCCTGCTGCTACCTTCCCAGGATCCTCACAACTAGATCCACCAATGCTCACAGCTCCTGAGTCAATGCTAACCGAGCTGGGGAGTATGTAAAGTTTGAGCAGACACAACGGCTTAGAATAATGTCACCAGCTCAGTTACAACTACTTGGCTCCTGTGTTCCTCCTGATTTTCCTTCCAGCCAGATGATCAATGAGGTGACAGGTATTTCCCCCAGACCACTCTCATTTCCCTTTTCCAATCATACACGGATCTGGTGCCCTCTGGAATGACCTCTAAGAACCCACATTCCCGCACCAAGTTGCCTCTGAGCCTGAGCTCACCTCTGCCCTCCCCTGGGCCCATTCTGATACAATCAGGCTCTTCTGTCCCTAATTTTGCCTAGGACCCAATTCTTCTCTGTATAAGTCAGCCATTGCTGTGATAATACTATGTAATAAATCATCCCATAATCTTAGTGGTTATAAAAACAAACATCTTCCTCACTCACAATCTGTGGGTTAGATAGAAGGGCTGTGACTCAGGTGGTGAGCTGGGTACAGATCAGTTCCATCTCTCTCTCCTGGAACCAGCAGCTACCTGGGATAGGCTCTTCTCATTACATATGGAAGCAGCACAAAAAGGGGCTAGTGGAAGCTTTCCATGACTCTTAAGGCCTCAATTCAGAACTGGCTCGTCACGTCCATCCATATTGCCATTAGCCAAAGCAAGGTAACTGGTCAAGCTCACAGTTGACAGGATGGGAATATAGGCTCTACCTCCTTTAGTAGGGTGTATGCAAAGCCATATGGCAAAGGGCATGGGTATATAATTCTGTTGCAGGGAAAGAGCAGAGAATTGGAATAATCATTCCGTCTCCTACATTTCTTAACCTAGAACTCAGTTACAAGCTCACCTGAGGGAATATACATCTTTTACTTGCCTGCTGGGCCTTCTACCCCTGTTCCCAGCCCACTGGCCTAGGATGTGACTCTGAGTGAAGAGGCCTCTCACATGGAGACCCCCGCCCACTTGGCTGCCAGTCCTTGGCTGTCACCAGCATCACTTACTGTGATTCACCCACCTGACTGTTCCTCTTGAATTCTTGAAGAAGCCTACCAGCCTAATTAGCTCCTCAGCCCTTATCTATACCGGCCTCAGGAGGGGCTAGAACCAAGAACTAGAAAACTGGAAAACCACTGGGGAACCAAGCAGTTTCTCCCACTCTCTCTCTCTGTACTTCTGCTTCCTTCTCGCTGTGGGCATCGGCTTTCTCTGCTCCTCATGAATGGTGGAATAGGGCCTTCTCTAGGCCTAGAGCCACTTTCAGCACCATCACCAGGATAAAGAGAATTCCAGTGTCCCATTTCCAGAATCCCAGAGAAAGACCCCAGTCAACCATGGTTGGTATCACAACATACAAACATGGTTGCCCACCCTTCTAGATGGAGGAGCAGAGAAGTGTGAGCTGCCAGACAGTAAGAAAAGCATGGAAACCAGAGGTTTCAGGCTGTAGTCTTCTGAGCTGACTCTAGCCAAAGATGTGTTTTGTTTGGCCCAAGGGATTTTTTTAATGTTTTGAATTACTTGACAAAACTTAGAAATTGAGAGTTCACATATGAATCCACATACTTTTTTCTTCAAAAAGCTGAAAGGTCTCAATTGGAAAGAAGTGTGAGGGGCCTTATGGATCCTGATGCTGTTCTGTTCCTCGATCTATGATCTATTCATGAAAAATTTATCAAGCCACATACTTAAAATAGATCCACTTCTCTATTTGTACATTACACCTTCTTTAGGTTTAAGAATTCAGAAGGTCTATAATGAAATCACATTCCAGCAAGGAATGAGTCCTCTGCAGCTGAATAGTTTTCCGTACCACCATACCCCTTACTACTCCTCATTCTCTTCCTATCACTGAGGCTGAGGGTCAGTAGTCACTCATTATCGTCCTAGACTATGATTTTCTTATAACAGAGTTGGGAAGAAAGTAACTTTTATATGGACATTCATATATATATATCCATAACTCAGTCAAAAGGACAGACACAAAAAACCATCAAAGAGAGCTATGTGTTCACATGTTTGGAAAAAAAAAAAAATGGAAAATAGCTTTTTATTTTCGGAGAAGTTAAAAACATTCTTCCAAGTTTGACATGCAAATGAAATGTGTCAGTATCAAAAGAATTCAAACAAAAAAGCTGTGAGGCTGGTAGGGAAACTTAACGATCCAAAATAAAGGACTGACGTTTCAACATGTTTTATTTTTCAAAGCAAATAAAACAAATGACACAACTGTGAAATGAAGTTCTGGAGAAGGAGAAAATATTGCTCATGCATTGAAGTCTTTTATGAATGGTAAGTTTACAAAAGAGTATCTACTGAGGACAGAGAAATTCATACCTCGAACAAAAACAAGTATTTGCAAATGGAAGACTAAACAGAAACACCGGTTGCTCAACAAGATGACGACATGGCTGAGAACTTACAGGACAGGTTGTGTGAAAAAGTTAAATCATTTGTGGCATTTCCTAGTGAAGCTTATGAGAGCCCAGTTAAAATAATACCACCCAGTCAGCTATATTTATTTATGGTTCCAAAGAGACTTCGATGTGATTGGAGAACTTTTGGGCATGGTGTCCATCACAGGCACAATTTCAGGAAATGACTTAGCTTTGTGTGTTGAGAAGCCTTGAAAAATTTAAAGCAGACAGGTCAAATTTAGTAAGCCTGGCTACAGAACAGAGCTCCTAAGATGATCAACATTAACACTGACCTTGTTATGAATCTTAAATCTAAGGTGGCCAATTTTGCACAATTATGGAAACTTAGTAATTCACCAGGAATTGCCTTGTGCTAAAAAGTTAAAATAGAACACATATCATGGGCCTAGTGAATGAGATTTACTCTCACGGCTAAAAGCATAAAGAGTTCAGTGCTTTGCCTGATAAAGTGGCTATGCACTAGTCATAACATTCGTCTGTTCTGATAAATAAAGGGTAGTTAGTGTGCAATGTTGGAGTCTTTCATTGGTGGGAGGGGAGGAACAGCTGAAAAATTATTAACTTGTTCATATCATCCAACAAAAATACTCACCCCAGCTCACCAGCAAAGATTGGATCAAAGTATATGCCTTTTCAGTAAATATCGCAAGCCATCTAACTCTTTTGGGTACCTCTCTTTAAGAATCATCACAAATATGCAAATGGACTATTCAGTTTTCTCATTCTTAGTGAAATTATATCTTAGGGAAACTCATTTGGCAAAGAATCATCTGGCTCATTTTCCTATGCTGAAATCAGTTTTCAAAAATGGAAGAGGTCTCTTCAACTGCTCTCTAAAACTTGTGGAGCTGAAGACAGGATAAGAGTCCAAAAAAGTTTCTAATTTTGTGAAAATGATCTTTCCTAATATTGTTCCATAGATGCAATTTTTTGAACTCACCTTTCTCAATATTGTAATATAAATGGAATTTTTTGAACCACAATTCATTCCCCGAAACTAAATTTTGCAACGTTAGAATGCCAGAATTCTACAAATATCTCAGGAGTGGTTACCCTAAATATAAAAACCATCATACAAAGATTCTATCAATGCTCAGCCATGAACAGCTGTTTTCCATTATGAAACTAAATAAAACGATTGCTCTCAGTTAAAAGATTCAAGGTTGAATTCTATACAGCACATCACAACATGAAATGCAAGACTCAACATTGACATGTTGGGGTAAAAGAAAAAGTGTCACATTTCTGGTTCTAAAGCGAAGTAGTAATGAGGTATGAAAGAAAAAAATTAATAATTACATATTTCTATTTTGTTATGTTTTTCAATTTCAAACTTAATATATAATCTCTAATATCATACATGTTTATATTGTATTATGTACTTATGCCCTAGTTAAGTAAAAATGAAAGTTGATTACATTTCTGGCAGTTGACTTTTCTTAAACCCAGTTCACTTTACACATTTTTGTTGCCATTCTGAATTCTGTAAGAATCTGAGTTTACAACCTCTGGTGTACACTCTATATGTGTGTTATTTTCTAGGAAAAAAAAATTCTAATTGAAAAATAACACATGCTCAGTTGCTCAATGATGAAAATAGAAAATCTAGAATAGAATGAGAAGACTGTCTTACCATATGAGAGTGTTTATTCAAGAAATTCATTTGTAGAATATAGAATTTTTTTTTGAAACAGAGTCTCACTCTATCACCCAGGCTGAAGTGCAATGGTACAATCTCAGCTCACTGCAACCTCTGCCTCCAGGGTTCAAGCAATTCTTCTGCTTCAACTCCCTGAGTAACTGAGATTACAGGCAGACGCCACCACGCCCAGCTAAATTTTTTGTATTTTTAGTAGAGACAAGGTTTCACCATGTTGGCCAGGCTGGTCTGGAACTCCTGACCTCAGGTGATCCACCCACCTCGGCCTCCCAAAGTGCTGGGATTATAGGAATGAGCCATTGCGCCTGGCCTAGAATATGTAAATGTTTAATTAAACATGGGATAATACTATACAGAAAGTTTCATAGATTTCTAGTTTTAAGTGTTCTTGGAGTAGAAATATTAGTGGTAACATTATTCTGTAAAGTACTTGTAATATAACTATCTTATCTTATTTGCTATTATTGCATATGTATGTTATTTCCCATTTTTAAATTATTAGTCTTGATACCTAGCCTGGCTCCATCTTTTTCTTTCCTATAGCCATGTTATTACTGAAAGTCTTGTGCCCAATACCCGAGTTTCTTTCCACTTACACCTTCCAGTAAAGGCTGGCATTGGTTCAAGTTAGAGTTTGGTAATCCTCTGAGGGAACTGAAAATGGTTCAAACATGCGGGCCCTTCTTGAGCCCAACCTCCTCTAGCACTTCCATTTTTCTGGACCCTTAGTTCTTGTTGCTCAGAGAGTGACAGGTTTATTCTGTTTGATGAGAGGGGTCTCTGACTGGTTCATTCGCCTATATGGACCTCCTTGAAGGAAAAACAGAGCTATTCCAGAAAGATAAAATCTAATCTAAGTTAGGAATTATTAAATATGGTTAGAGAGAACACCTCATTGAGGTTTAGACCAACAGCCAACTGCAGCCCAATCAGCCCAGATATCACTGTATTTTCCTTGAGCTTGTGTCTCCTGACTGCCCCCATCGCCAATCCCCTGCTTACCATTATCTGTGCTCATCACACCTGTCTAGAAATCCCCCTGGTCCTAAAAGAAATAGAGGCATAGATAGGAGGCCTCCAATCTGATGAGGGAGGCAATCCCATTTGGGGAGGCAGTCCCATTTGTGTAATTAGGAAATCATTTACATCCCTGGGGATCCCTAGTTTGACAGAGAAGTAGACCCCACCATCAGGGAGCCTCTGGTTTGATGAAAGAAACCCAGTTTGCTGCTATGATCAAAGGCTCTCAGAGAACTTGGTGATGGCTTCAAGTGGGCAGGTCAGCATGTGGAAATAAGCAAGAATTTGCAAAGGGGGAGAGAAGACCTTCAGACTAACTGCTTAGGCTGGGGCTCCAGGACTGCAGAATGGAGAGATGAAGAAAAATGTATCTCATCACAGCTGAACAAAGGATGTCATGAGCTTACCAGGGCAAAACTCTGTAGAATAATTATCTTTTCTAAAAAATGATAGACCACACATGGTGGCTCACATCTGTAATCCCAGCACTTTGGGAGGCTGAGGCAGGTAGATCTCTTGAGCCCAGTTCAAGACCAGCATGGGCAAAAAGACAAAACCCCATCTCTACCAAAAAAAAAAAAATACAAAATTTAACTGGGCATGGTGACATGTGCCTGCACTCCCAGCTACTCAAGAGGCTGAGGCGGGAAGATCACTTGAGCTCGGGAGGTGGAGGTTGCCGTAAGCCGAGATAATGCCACGGCACTCCAGCCTGGGCAATGGAGTGAGACCTTGTCTTGAAAAACAAATTAAATAGATTATATAAATAATTTAAAAATGATAAAGATCCAAATTAAATAGCATAACAGTATGTTTTTAAGTGAAAGAAAAGTCAAGACTGTCCCATGGCAAAAGAGCAGATGCATTCACCTTCTCTTCCTCTTGAGACTTTACCAAAATTCATTTTTAAAATGTATAAATCCTTCATAGGGAAGAAAATGGAAGGAGTCCTTCAGCAGAAGAAAAGTTTCAACCCATTTCTAGAAATCTTAAAGCCAATCGAAAAGAATTAGCTGACAAAGCAAAGTAGCTGGCAGAATAGAAATCCTGATCTTCTAGAAGCATCCTAGAAGGAGCTGTAGCTGCCCCACCTGGCCCTACCCTGGAGAGGGTCTGACTCATAGACAGTAGACAAGGTGGGTGATAAAAGTGAGAAGAGGTGGGAGATTAATTCAAAATATGTATACAGCATGGTAAGGGTACTCTAACCACATCCACAATCCCAGCTGTCAGAATGGTTAGCAACTAGGATCTGAATCCTAAGGCCAGAGATGGGAGAGGCAAAGAGAGAAAAGTACAGAGGGGAGGAGAAGAAGAGAATAAGTCTCCTCCAAGGAAATTTCATTGTCTTGGAGAACAGGGACAACAAGGGTTATTGGTGGTACACCAGAGTAAAGAAAGCCCCAATATCCTGGCTTTCAGAAGCCCACAGCAAGACGGCCAGCCCCTCAGCCCCCGCCCGCATCTTCCTCTCACCAAAGCCTTCCAGTGACCAGCTATAAACACAGAGCTCCCATATATATTTCCCAGTCCCTCATTCTCAACAACCCAGGACCCCAGACACTGAGGAAAGCCTGCAACATAAAAGAGCTATAGAGAGCTAGCTCCTCATCCATCAGAGCCAAAATCAGCAGATAGTGCCTGAACTGGATAAAGGAAGGAAGAATGGTATACACACATTATTTAGATATGCTTTAGAACTAAAAACAGAAACAGATAAAAGCGGATGTCTCTTAGTAGCAGAACAGGAGGTGGAGGGTTGGGATTGGAAGGGAAGGCGACTGTTGCTTTGCATTATAAGCTCTTCAGTAGTATTTGGTTTGATTTTTTTAACTTTTAAAATACTTTTAAAGAAAGGTCACACTGTAAAACTATTGCCAAAAAAGGAATCATGAAAATAATTCATTGCTGTGTAATCTTAACTTTTTGTTCCTGAATTTTTTTCAAACAACCAATGCAAACAGATTCTCCAGCAGTTTCTTCATACATGTCCATATCAGGCAGTAAGTGTCTTATGTTTTAGGGAATTGTTATAGAGAAGGAACCAGATTAAATTACTCCTAAGTTTTCGTTTTTGTTTGCCAGTTAAATCAAGGAGAAAGTTTAAGATCTAAAAGATCAGGTAAGGCTTCCATTACCTCCAATATTTCTTGAGCATACACTTGTGTATTAAGCAATGTTTTAGAAGCTGCAGGACCAGGACAAGGTACCGTCCCGGAACTAACATTCTAGTAGAAAATAAGAGGCAGAAGACTATAGACAAAAAAAATGAGGCAATATTAGATAGTATCAAGAGTTAAGCCGAGGATTGAACTGGTTTAGTGATAGAAAATGGCCTAGTGTAGATCATCGGGTTTGTTGGCCTCTTCGAAGGATAAGAGTGACGTTTAAGCTGAAGTCTAAACGAAAAGAAAGAACCAGACTTATAAAGACTGGGGTGGGAGGGTGAGTGGTATTTCAAGTAGAAAAGTTCCAAGTGGGCCAGGCACGGTGGCTCACACCTGCAATCCCAACACTAAGGTCTCTGCATAAAGCCTTGGGATTATAGATAAAACATTATCTCAGGAGTTTGAGATCAGCCTGGGCAACACAGCAAGACCCCATCTCTACTAAAAATTTAAAAATTAGCAGGCTGTGGTGGTGCATGCCTATAGTCCCAGCTACTTGGGAGGCTGAGGTGGGAGGATCACTTGAGCCCTGGGAGGTCGAAGCTGCAGTAAGCTGTGAAGGCACCACTGCACTCCAGCCTGGGTGACAGAGACCGACTCTATCTCCAAAAAAAAAAAAATCCAAGTGAAAGTGCTCCTGCAAGTGAAAGAAGGAAAAACCTCCATTTCCTATGATACATATTTATGTATTCTAAGAACTGAGAGAAGGCTATCACGACTGACCTCAGTAGGTAAGAGGGTATGAGAAGAGATAATGATAAGGTAGATAATACAAAGACCAGATCATGTTGAGTTTCTAAGCCATAGCAAGGAGTTTGGGTTTTATTATAAGCATAACAAAGTCTTTGAAGACATTTACACCACAGAGGGACTTCATCTGATCTATGTTTTTAAACTACTTCTGGGATGGTTTGAGTCCAGTTATTTGATATGTCTTTAATTATTAAGCAAATAAAGAGGGTTAAGGTAAACTCAAATCAAGTTAGAATGACTTCTCTATTAGGAAGACAAGCTTTCATTCATCATTCATTCATTTGAAACTATTTCTTCATCATTTGCTAATTGCCCAGCATTATGCTGAGAGTCAGAGATAATACAAGTACCTGTCCTCAAGGAGGTTGCAGGGACAACTGGCATGGAAAGATCTTATTGAATCTGATACTGAGCTGGGATAAAGTTTGGGATGAGGAAATGCAAGATTTTCCTTCTCTGAGAAAGTTATCAGGTCATCTGGATTTGATAGGACTCAAGAAGGGATGCCTCGTTTCTCTGTTCTCAAGAAGAAACATAGTAAGCTTGCAAAGATGACCTCCCTCTATCCACGACTTTTGATACACCCTCCTACCCTGACTCGGGGCTGGCCTTGTGACTCGCTTTGGCTGATGGAACAATGGCAAACATTACCTAAACAGAGACTTGAAAAGCACTTGCACATTGAGGCTTGCTCTTTTTTGATACTCTTGGGAAACTTGCAACTACTGCCCTGTGAACAGCCCAGGTTAGCCTGAACAATGAGAACATGTGGCCAAGTGTTCTCCGTTGCTCCAGCTGCCATGGAGCCAACCACCAGACGTGAGTGTGAGGCCACTCCAGACCGACCATCCCCAGCCAGGACAGTCTGTACCAGACAATCTACCCAACCTATCCCCAGAATAGTAAGAAACTGTACTCTGTTAAGTCGGTACATTTTGGGAGTAGTTTGTTATACAGCAAAAGCTAGCTGATACAAGAATGCAGACAAGTCCATTTATCTCTCCCAAAGAAAGGCCTCTCAAATCACATACTTCAGGCAAAGGACTGGTTCCTCTTTGTCAATGACTTCTGAAAACTGTCCTTTTTTTTTTTCCTAACATTTCATAACGTATATTGATTCTTCCTTTGGATGTTCACCTACCTTAGGAGAAAAAAAAAAAAAAATTGACAGCTCTGGCCAAGGAGGAGCTGGTCCTATCAGAGGTATATACAAAGGAATCAGAACAAGTACAGTGGAACCCAAGATAAGCATGTGATGGCAAAGTCAGAGGGGCTGCACTACAAATGCTGAACTGGGATAGACAGGAACATAACAAGGAAGACACTAGGGCAGAAAACACCCTAAGCAGCTTTGCTCTGAACTCTCCCCTCTGCAAGAACTCTTCACCCAGCCCAGGGATCCGCAACTCAATGGAGAGCCGGTAAGCACAGTAAGAAAGAGTTTACAGCTTCCTTCCTCAAAAGCTTCCAAGATAAACAGAATAAACACCAGTTGGTCTCAGCTGGTCGCACGTTGGCCTGCCTGGAGGAGGGGGATGCCAGAGATAGCTTCTTGAGGTTGCTTCCAGCATTGCATTCTAGGAAATAGACAATTATGAACAACATGGATTTTATTATCGTGACATCTCTAAGGTCTCTGCATAAAGCCTATATTTAAAAATATAAACATGTAAGTGAAAAAATGTCAGGGGAATAAATATTTGTCTTAAAAGAGACCATCTGTTTCAAATTTTTATTTAAAAAAAAAAACCCAACATGTGTTTTATTTTAAATTTGTATGTGTGTTGTTATCCTTGGGTTAAGTATTAGGTAAATAGACAGAAGCATTGAGAATCCATTTTCCAGCAAATTTTGGTTAGAAATCCTCACACACGTGACGCAGGAGATAATTTGGGGGCTAATTGGAGCTTTGTGGGTAGCCAACTCCTTGCAGACCTCTCCCCCATGCAGTCCCTGTTTGACAGGGATGAGGATTTCCCTGGCACTAGTGTTTGTTTTGGACAAGATGGCATTTTACACCTCTGGGGACTCAGCCAACACAACACAACACATCGCAGGCTGCTCCGAGGCTAGCCCAGTTGCACACCCAGATGTGGGTGCAGCCAGCGGGGCAGAACCACAGAGCCCACTTCTGTTTGGGCCTCAGTTGTGGCCTCAAAGCTCAGTCCACTTGCATAAAAATCCTGTTTGGTGGTGGTAGCTAGGCTGGCAGGGGTGGGGTGTCAAGAAAATCTTCCAAGGAAATGACTGAGAGCTGGTCCTGGTGGGTGACCAGGGGAGAGGCATGGAAGAGGTTGGTCCTCAAAGAGGGTGCATCATGGAATAATGACAGGGTCAAGGGTACTTGGGGAAAGGCATCAAGCTCAGTCACTGCGGAGCAGGGCACGGGATGGAGAGTGGCGGGAGATGAAGCTGAGTGGTGGCTGGGAACAGGGAATGGCTCTCACTTTTTTGTCTGTTCTTTATCGCTTCACCATTGGTTCCAGGCAATTCTGGTGGGTCTGTTAAGCTCTCCATTCAGAACACTATCCCACCCCACCCCTGACACAGTCATCGGCCCAAGAGTGCTCATGACCTGGTTAGGGCCACACGGAGTCCTTTTCAGGGAGATTAATGGGGATCTACGAGAAACTGCTCTCCCTTTCCTTCTGCGATCATGGACTGAAAGCACCCAGTAAGGCATCTTTCTCTTTCCCACCTTATGGAGAGTTCCTGTTGGTGGATTAAGACTAGCATAGTAAAAGCAAAGGGGAGGGAGAGGGGGAGGGAGAAAAGGAGGAGGAATTGGGGAGGGATTCATATTATTTGAGATCCTAGGTCCAGCTTCACCTAACCAGAATGTTTCTGGTTTTACTAAAGCTGGTCAGGGTTGGTTTTCCAAGAAATGATTGACCAACACAGTTGGAATCAAAGTTAATCTTGCAATAAAAGGCAGACAACTTTACCTGCAGGCAACAGTCCAGGGGTTCCCTGCAGTTGGAAGAGATAACTGCTTGCCCAAATATATGCTCCCACCTCCTAACTAGCAAATAGATGCCCAGCTAAGGATCACATTACCAGCCCCCAACCCTCCCTTGCATCTATATGTGGCCTGTGACTGTTGCTCACCAGTGGAATGTGAGAAGTTCTCTGAGTCATTTCCAGACCAAGACTTTAAAAGTGGCCCTGCGTTCTCCACACTCTCTTTACCCTTCTGCCTGCATGGGGAGGATGATAAGAGGTCCTGCAGGATAATGACACGACAGCATGATTTACATCAAATTTCCATCAAAAAAGAAATAAACTTATTTTGCCTTCGAGCCATTAATGCAGTACTGGATCTAGTCATTACAGCAGCCGGGGTTAGCTTAAGTGGTATATCCCCTTCAACATTCTGGAAGTTGCTTGCAGTTCCAGAAGTCCACTGCCTACTAAATTGCTCTCCATTGCCAGTTACCCAGATCAGTGACCCCTACTGTTGAAATCCACCAGCACAAAATTTGTTAGTTTCATGTATTTATTGGGCACCTACTACATTCTAGGTTAGGTAGTAGTGTTTGCGGTTATGATGGTGAATCATATAAGCCACATTTCATGACTTTAAGTCACTATCAATTGTGAGACATATCATTATTTTATGTACCACTAAAACAAAAATTATGGAACACTGAGAAATATACTGCCAATTGAACTATGATGACAGGTCATCGAAAGCTGTAGTAATTTCAGAAATGTAAATATGTGGAGGGAAAATAGATATCTTAAAACTGATAAAATATTGTATTTCTTACCTTCAGGTAGCTGAAGGTCTTGTGGAATAGGCAGATAGGCAAATAAATATAAACCACACAATACAAATACTTTAGCAAGTATATAGATGGTTCATCCAGAAAGAAGTAATCAACTTGGCTTTAAAATGGGGGCAGCTTCACAAGGTGATGTTTGCACTGAATTCTGAAAGAGGAAGAGGGAAGGCAATTGCCAGGAGGTTTTCCCCTTTGCAAGCAGGTCTTCTAGGTTCCCTCCCCATACCTTCAGAGAGGTGTGCATGCATCCCCAGGAACTACGATGGTTTAGCAGAAACTCAAAACACTGTAGCAATAAATTCCAATCAGACAGCTTCATTTTCTGGATAAATGGAAGCTAATCCTTTAGGTGCCAAGACATCACTTTAATGGGATATTTTTTAATGGAAAACCTTCCAAAGTGTACCATAGTAAACTCTTGGCATCTGCAAGGAGTACATCAGGGGGTGTTGGTGAACCTCCAAATTCACAAATACAGCTGAACCTGGACAGACTCCTGGCTTGCTCAAGGATCACATTTACAGGAAAAGCCACAGGTGTCCACTGTGTAGCCTGGCACCATACACCATCCCCCTTTCCCCTGACTCTACACTTTTGCCTCTTGCTTGATGAGCAATTATATGTAACCATTATATTGACCACGCATGACTTATGATGTAATCAAAGCACAATTTTATTTTCATCTCCCATTATCCCTTTAAACCTGATTCCACATGGGTAGTCTTTCTCTACTGCTGAATAAAACCTCCTGCAGGTCCAGAAGATCCTGCAGGGGATTTTATTCAGCAGTAGAGAAAGACGGAACTTTTTGGTTCAGTCTTGTGTGGTTGACACGCTAAGTCACTTGAAGTGAAAAACAACAGTCCCAATGTGGTGACCTGAATGGCCATTCTGTGCAATAATTAAACTTTCCAACTTGATTGAACAGCATGCCCTCCTCCCTACCCGCAGCTGCACTTTGTTTTAGGCTGGAAGCCTGTGGTGAGAAAGGAGGAGGCAGTTGGCCCGTCTGCCTTGTGTGTCTTTTACCACACACAGACCCCGTGGGGAGGGAGTCACAGCACTGTAACAGCTCTCAACAGAGAAATCTCATTTCTAATCCATTCTCCCTTTTCAGTGCCTCAACCATTTTATTTTCTCAAGGTGGATACAGCAGTGTCGAGTTCACTTTCCTGTGTACATTCTGCAAGTGGTGATCTAACTTTGTAATTTCACATCTATTGTACCTTGGTGTCTCTGTCCACTTTCTTTTTTAACATTCCATGAAATATATTATGATGGACTGAATGTTTGCGTTCCCTCAAAATTTATATGTTGAACTCCAATGAGATGGCATTTGGAGACAGGGCCTTTGGGATGTAATTAGGGTTAAATGGGGGTGGGGCTCTTGTGATGGGATTAGTGCCCTTATAAGGGATCCCTCCCTCCCTCCCTCCCAAGTGAGCACACAGTGAGAATGTGGTCACCTGCAGTACAGGAGAGGACTCTCACCAGAACCAGACCAGGCCAGCACCCTGACCTCAGTCTTCCAGCCTCCTACACAGTGAGAACATAGATTTCTGTTGTTAGCCATCCAGTCTATCATAGTTTACTATGGCAACCACAGGTGACTAATACAATTACTAAGCAGAGCCTGCAGTGAAATAATTTTACAGATCTTTCTAGTCTTTCTCTAGTTTTTGTGCTGGGCACATAGTAGCCATTCAAAAATATTTATTAAATGAATGAATAAGTGAACGTATGGCACAATGACAATCACTCATCTCAGAAGTTGAAGCCACTGCAAAATGTCACATTCCATTCTCTGCATGTGTGTGTGATTTTATTTGTTTTTTAAATACGTAAGTAATACATAGGCTGGGCACAGTGGCTCACACTTGTAATCCCAGCACTTTGAGAGGCCAAGGCAGGAGGATTGCTCGAGCTCAGGAGTTCAAGACCAGCCTCGGTAGCATGGCAAAACCCAATATCTACAAAAAAATATCAAAAAATTAGCCAGGTATGGTGGTGTGCGCCTGTAGTTCCAGCTACTCAGGAGGCTGAGGTGGAAGGATCACTTGAGCCCAGGAGGCAAAGTTTGCAGTGAGCTGTAATCACACCACTGAGATGGGGCAATAGAGCCAGACCCCATCTCAAAAGAAAGTAATACATGAACACATTCTTGTGTGTTTTAAGTTAAACATCATACAAGCAATACACGAGTCCTTTCTTGTTTATGTGTGTGCATTTGTGTTAAGTTAAACAACATAGAACTAGGTAAAAGAAAGTTTCCATTCACCAGTATCTTCCCCAGACCATCATACTTCCCTACCAAGAAAGTACACACATACAGTTAATGTGACCTGTTTCTTACAGACCTTTGTCTTTGCAGCTCTGTGCCTGTAGACCTGTATTACGTGGTGTCATGCCAAGCGTATGGTGCTGCAACTTGCACTTTGCACTTCCTCTTATATCTCACAGATATCTCTATACCAGTGTATCCCCCATTCTTTCAAGTGCAGAAACAAACCATGCTTATTTAAATCTATCCCCATGGATGGGTATTTCAGATGTTTCTACATTTCCTCTCATATAACATTGCAAAATATATTCTTTCCCAAGCCTCCTGGGCACCTGTATGAGAGCTTCACTAAGACCAACATTTCTAATTTAAGACATAGCTTTAAGATGATTTGCACACTGACATTTTTGATAGCTTCTGCCGTGTGGCCATCCTGGAGGCAGGGTCAGTTTACACTTTACCAAGAATTGTCCCCACCTCATGGGATACTTTAAACCTTCCTAAATTTTTATCTCTCTGTTATTAGGAAGACATCTCATTGTTAACTCTCAGTTTACCGATTACTAGTCATCTATTTCTACTATGACTCGCCCATTGCTATTCTGTGTCTGCTGTTTTAATCTGGTTGGTCTTTTAACTGTCAATTTCTAGAAACTCATTTTGTAGTTATTATTCCTTTGTTATATATGTTACAAATGCTCTTTTCCAGATACTCATTTGTCTTATAATTTTGTTTGCGGTGCCTTTTTTTGTACAGAAGTTTTTATTTTTCTGTAGTCAAAAATAACAAATATTTCTTTTGTGGTTTCCTTTGCTACGTCCAAGATTAGTGCAATATTCATCTATATCTTCTTCAGATATTTTGAAGTTGTTTTTTAAGTTTAGCACTTTATTCCATCTGGAATGCATTTTTATTTATGGGAAAATAGGAAACTATTTTTTCTAAATTTCCAGTAGTCCCAATTTATGGAATAATCTATCCTTTCCTCCACTTACTGGCAATGCCACATTTATCATATACTAAATTGCTGTATGTACATATATATAATATTTCACTCTAATTTATCCAAAATATCTCTTCTTTAATTCTTTCTCTAGCACCAGGAGTTGGCTTTTAGGGAGGATCTATTTCTCACATACACACATACATAGAAAATTGTTTTTACTTCCATGATGAAAGACAGAATGCAAGTGCTTGAGGCCATTAATAAGGGGTTCCTTCCCCACCCTGGGTTTGCACTGTTACCAAATCAAATCCATGTTGCAGCAGTGTCAAACTCTTATGCGTCAAGGAGCATGCAAGTTTCAGATGCAGCTATCCCACCTCGGATTACTATTTCACTCAGCTCTAAGAGCATATTGGATGATGTGCAACAGTTGTTGACCTGAAGTGAACCCTGACTCAGGCCGCTACTTAGAACTTGGATCATTAATGTCTGCCCAGAACCAGTTCTGAAAAATAGGAATGATCATTCATGTCAGTAGGATTTGGCTTCTAACTATAAAATATGTCCAGACATGTATTATAGGGATGTGTTCTGGAATCATTTCTTTCTAGGTTGTTTCCTAATGATGTTTTGGACATCCTAGATGCCAATCCCGACCTCCGCTGCAAAGCAAAAAGACACACATTCTTGCATAGAGAGATGACGTTGTATTACCTTAAATTAGAAGTGACCTGAAAATAAACTTGCCATGTTAGCCAATTATTTTCAAAAGGAAAGCCCATAGATCTGTCCTAAAACTAAAGATGTTATCTCTGATAGGCTCCACATTGAAACTGATTTATAAATAATGACCCAATACAAGTTACTTCATTCAGTTACCTTGGCACTAACATGGAGTTTGTCTTGGACGGTGTCCTGACAGTAGCATTGCCCAAAGCCAGGCATTCTTGGGTTCTTTGCCAAGATTTTATTTGGCTGTGGCAAGGTCTAGTTATACCAATCTTAAATATTCTGAGGCATGGGCACTACTTCAGCCATGTTGAACGAGGTAGACTTTGGGGGCCTGATATGCTCGTTCATTTACACACTGGAGTGGACTCAAAGCAACTTCAGAAGAGAATCCTTGTCTTGCTGGTGGACAGTGATGGAGGGCTCAGCTTCCAAAGGCATATCAACCTCATCCCAGTTTGATTGTCATAGGCACAACTTGATTGATGTGGTACTCAAATGGCAACAAAGAACACCATCTTTTGAGTTCATCTAGAGAGTACAGTTGTATGCCCCACCACTAAATATTTATGTGAAAGCCCTGCTTAAAAATAACACTGTTTCAGAGAAGATCACTTGAAGGACAAGCAGTTCATCCGTTCTTCCAGATTTTCTAACACCAATCCCTGGATCCCACCAGAGCAAGAGAAACACAGATACCTGCAGTACATCATATTGGCCCCAGAAGAATTACTGTTGCTGAACTGTTTTTGGTGTGATGCAATCAACATTTTTTTTAAGTGTCACTACAAGAAACAGTCCCACGAAAAGCATCATTGTATGTGGGGTCACATCACAGTGCTATCACAGTGTTCTCAGTACCCTCAGGGGTAATTCCATCTGAATTTAGTACTAAAAATAGTAGTGTTTCTTCTGGCTTATCTATCTGTGGCATGGTTTTCTAGAGGGTGCTCTGAGGAACACTGGGGTAAAAGGTAGTTAATTGGTGTCCCATGAAAGGGGTATTCCATAATCAAAAATAATTTTAAATCTCTAGGGAAAAAACCAGTCATTGGTTATTTGGCCATTTACCATAGGACTTCTCTGAGTTGCTAATATGCATTATGTAATATTACTGAGTGTAACGTTTACTTGGGGACTAGGGATGTTCAAAACAAACCACTATCTTTGTGTTGGGCCCTAACCATTGAAGCTGACATAAGTATCTCTATGCCGAAATTGGCCTTCTCTCCCCAACCCTGAGACCTCTGACTTGTCCTGGCCAGTTCCCCTTCAGCCTGGCACTGAAGTCCTTGAGGTCCTGAAATGTGACAGTGTGACTAGTTTGTCTTCTCTCTTGCTCCCATCCCCCTCCTCCACCCTGTCCTGGGCACATACCCCAGGAGAAACATCCGGGTCTTCAGCAGCTTTGCTACTCACCCAGACTGCCTGTGCTCTCATCTCACAGAACGTCTGCTGCCAGCCCTCTTTCCACCACTCTCACTCTTCAGGGCTCTCCAACTCTCTTTTCTCTTTTGTTGCCTGGTCTTGAGAAATTTGCCTGGTTATTTCTGGAAAATTTCTCAAGACCTTGAAGAAAAATGCTAGAGTTTTGTAGATATCACTATATACTCACGATTCTGCTTTCCTTCTGTGCAAGGAATAAACTAATCAGAGGTGACATGGTTTGGTCCTGTGTCCCCACCCAAATCTTATCTTGAATTGTAATTCCCACGTGTCAAGGGAGGGACCTGGTGGGAGGTGACTGGATTATGGGGATGGTTTTCCCCATGCTGTTCTTGTGAGTTCTCCCGAGATCTGATGCTTTTATAAGTGGCAGTTTCCCCTGCTCTTCTCTCTCCTGCCACCTTGTGAATAAATTGTCTGCTTCCCCTTCTGCCATGATTGTAAGTTTCCTGAGGCCTTCCAAGCCATGTGGAACTATGAGTTAATTAAACCTCTTTCCTCTATAAATTACCCAGTCTCAGCAAAGTTCTTTATAACAGTGTGAAAATGGACTAATACAGACGACATATTGTCCTCTCAGAGTATTTATCTTTGTTTTTTTTTTTTTTGTGGGCCTTTGTGTTTCTTGGTTGCTGGTTGCTAGAGCTCCATGGTTGCCACTTTGCAGATGAAGAGGCTGTCTGTTCCCACTCCCACCAACCCATCCTCTTCTGGATCCATGGCTAAGGCAGATGCCTTAAGATTCTAGAAAACTGCATTCTGGTTATAGCAGAGACTATTGCTTACCAATTCCCCTCTTTCTTAGCAAAAGCAGTCCTAGTTTTTAGCATCTGACTACCCCGAATAAATATTGCATTTCCCAGACTCTTTTGCAATCAGGAGTGAACATGTGACTAAGTTTTAGCAATGAAATAAAGTGAAGCTGGCATTTGTAACTTCCAGCAAGTGTGCGCTAAGGTTTGCCTTTATTAATCTGTCCCTTCTTTCTGCTAGTTGGAAGGTGAATATGATGGCTGGAGCTCTTGTAGTCACTTTAAACCATGAGGTAGCTCACCATGGGTGACAGAGCAGCAAAATGCAAGAAGCCTAGGTCCTTGGCAATTGTGGACAAACCATACAGCCCTGGAGTTCCTAACTATGAATGCTTTTATGTGATACCTTGTTTAAGCCTCTGTTATTTGGGGCTTTTCTGTATCTCACACAGTTATACTTTGTCCTAAAATACCAGGTAACTGGGGTTTTACTAGAACTGGAAAGAATTTAGGATTCAGAGTCTAAGGTTGAAGGGACCTTCAAGGGAGGAAACCTTTCAGTTGTCAAAAACGAAGAGAACATGTAGAACAGAAAGTGGGAGGTAGAGCCACTGGAAGCCCAGGAGTACCTGGCCAGAGATGTACTTGAGGACTCTGCTACTCCAAGCACAGTCCCTACATCAGCAGCATTGGGATCTCCTGGGAGTTTGTTAAAAATTCAGAATCTCAGGCCCCATCCCAGACTTAATGAATCAGAACCTTCATTTTAACAAGTATCCCAGGTGATTCATACACACATTGAAATGTAAGAAGCACTGCTTTAGAGGGGCTTTAATATCACATAGAAACACAAGCCAAAGCCACAGTTCCTATTCATCACAAAGAACTGGATCTACGCAGAAATTTTGGAAAGAATGATGTCATTAGAAAAACTCTTTCCATACTCAAAGTTACAGCAGAGAAGCTGGCTGACCACCCCAAGGTGTGAGTAGGGGGAAAAAAAAAAGAATTAGAGGACCTAGTTTGCATATACTAGTATAAAACCCAAATTCTCATACTTTTTACCAGGAATAGAAGCCCACAGTCTAAATCTAAAGAAAAATTGGTCTAGGGTGCAGCAATATGCACCTGTAGTCCCAGCTACTTGGGAGGCTGAGACAGGAGGATCACTTAAGCCCAGGAGTTCGAGGCTAGCCTGGGCATCATAATGAGATCCCATCCTTTTTTAAGATGGTCTAGAAAAGAGACTTTTATAATGCAGAAACTACAGCAGAGGGAGGCCTCATGTCCTGGAGAATATACAGGACTCCGTATGGGATAATTCCTGCTGAGGATGAGACGAAAGTTACAAAGCACTTAGGGACATGATACTGCTAGTGTCAGCAAATGTTACAAATTCATTCCTCAGGAGAATTCATTCCTAAGGAATTGCCAATAATTGAGAATTCTGAAAAGGAATTTATAATCAGTATGTCTAAAATGTTCTAAAATTAGAAGACCATCATCTATATTGAAAGCACAGAACATTATAAGAAAAACTGGTTTGCAGAAGAACTAAAATCAAGTTGTAAAAATAGAAAACATAATTATCCAATTTTTTTTAAATCCTCAACAGGCTGTTTAAATAGCCTATTGATACAGAAGTGGAGAAAAATGGTGACTTGAAAAATAGATCTGAGAAAATCATCTAGAACACAACAAAAAGATAAGACTTTTTCAATGAGAAAGAAATTGAAAAACATGAAGTTTGTTTTTTTTTTTTGCGATGAAGTCTCACTCTTGTCCCCCAGGCTGGAGGGCAATGGCACCATCTCAGCTCACTGCAACCTCCGCCTCCTGGGTTCAAGCAATTATCCTGCCTCAGCCTCTCGAGTAGCTGGGATTACAGGCATGTGCAACCACACCTAGCTAATTTTTGTACTATTAGTGGAGACAGGGTTTCACCATATTGGCCAGGCTGGTCTCAAACTCCTGATCTCAGGCTATTCACCTGCCTTGGCTTCCCAAAGTGCTGGGATTATAGGCATGAGCCACCACCCCTAGCCAAGAACATGTTTTAATAGCCCTGTATCTCTCAATAAGTGCTACAGAGAGACAAAGGAGAATAAGGGTGAGAGGAAATATTTGAAGGGAGGTTGCCTAAGAATTTTCCAGATTTGAGAAAAGCTGACGGGCTTTGAGTTGAAAAAGCATACAGAATAAGTAAAAACAAACACACATTTCACATGAATGTGAAACCACAAAACATCAAGGAAAAAGATTATAGTTTTAGGCTGGGCACGGTGGCTCACACCTGTAATCTTTGCACTTTGGAAGGCCAAGCCTGGTGGATCACCTGAGGTCAGGAGTTCGAGACCAGCCTCACCAACATGATGAAACCCCATCTCTACTAAAAATATAAAAAATTAGCCAGGCATGGTGGCAGGTGCCTGTAATCCCTCCAGACGCTGAGGCAGGAGAATCACAATGGGGGTCCCCACGTTTATCTCCACAATGTGAAAAGAAGTATTAAAAGATGAAGAGATAAGAACTAACATTTGTGGAATGTATGCTTTGTGCATTGTATGGGCTGCTTTGCATATATTTTCTCAATTTTCCCAACAAGGGCACAAATATCATTAGCTGCACTTTAGATGTGGAAAGGGAGCAAAAGCAACTTAACGTGTGAGTTGTTTCTCTTATGGAAAAAGATTGAGGGATAGATGCTCCAGGATCCTAAACACATGACTCCTGCCCTCCTTACAGCCACCCCCAAAATGTTCTCCAAGGTTGTAAAATGCCCCAGGATGATGACAGCAATAACAGCAACAACAACATAACAGTAAATATTTAGCGAGTGCTGAATATGTACTATGCACTATACCATGTCTATAAACACAATGATAACCTCCATTTCACAGAAAGACAAAAAAACTGGAGATTTATAGGGGTTATGAGATTTGCCCAAATTGAAGCCTATAAAACGACAGAGGTAAAACTGCAACCCAGGTAATTTGACTTCAGAACCCAAAAGTGTGACCACCAGCTTAGTTAGGGTTGGATCCCATGTGACAGAAAAGCCCAATATAACAGTGACTTAAATAAGACAGAAGTTTCTTTCTTTCTGAATTAAAATAATGCTGGAAGCTGACGATCTAGGGCTATTTGGCAGTTTCTCAATCCTCTGGATCCAGCTTATCACTCTGTCTGACGTATGTACCTCATCCTCCTGTTCTAAGATAGATGATAGAGTACCGGCCATCACAACTGCATTAGCAAGAGAGAGAAAAAGGCAAGTGATCAAACATTACCTGTCTTCTAAGGGGGTTCCCAAAAAACCACCAGTGCCAGGCATAGAAAAACTTTATTCTAGCTGGGCCTTTGATCCCACACTCATCTCAGTGAGTTGGGCTAGACCAAGTATGAACCCAGGACAGACAGGCCTCAGGCCTAGATTAGGACAAAACAGGCCAATGATGTCACTGTCCCCTTTCCACAAGACGTATCTTGCCACAGATGCAACAAGGAAAAATAAAGAAGTCTCTAGAAGGGATGGGAAACAGAGAGAGGAAATGGACCTAACTCAGGGGCCCAGCAGACATCTCCTCCCCCTCCCACAGTGGTTTTTGTTTTTCTTTTTAACAGATGAAGTCTCACTGTGTTGTTGCCCAGGCCGGCCTCGAACTCTTGGGCTCAAGGAATTCTCCCACCTCAGCTTCCTAAGTAGCTGGGACTACAGGCTTGTGCCACCATGCCCAGCTACCCCCAAGTCTTTAAATATGTCTTTTAGTAAAGGTGGGGAGCCTTTGGGATTTGAATCGGGTTGACTGACCCCAAATCCCATGTTCTTTCCAGTATACCACACCATCTCTTTTTTTTTTTTTAATCAACATTATCTTCCAGTAGTTATTCAAATATATACAGGGGCCCATGAGGTGAAGTGGCACAGATGTTTCTAGAGCTAGGGAACTGCTCCCAGGGCCCCTGCCACACCACCCAAAGTGAAATAGGTCAGCCCAGCCTTTTCCCCATATGAAATTATTTCCAGAAAGAAAAATCCGCCAAGAGACAAGTGCTGCCAAGAGTAGGGAGAAGAGATGGTGTATTGGGGCCACATGGGACACTTCTGGCACTGCCCATACCCAAAAGATAACAGAGTAATCATATACATGAGGAAGGGACATCTTCCTTCACAGCCTCCATCCCTAGACATTTATTCGGAGAGAGCATGTCTCTGTCCTCTGGAACAGAAAGGTGCTGTACTGGTCCTGCTGGTCTTCCTGAGAGGAGCCATGCAGAGACAAGCCTCTCCCCAGTTCCACCCCTCCTCCTTTGGGCACCCCTTCTCCCCACACATCAAATTAGCCTGAGAGTCCAATCCAGAATGCAAGGAAAGGAATGCAGGCAGGGAATCTCAGAGCATCTCCTCACTGAGCTTATCTCCCTCGGCCCCCACCCCCCATCTCAGGCTTGCTCCCCCTTGGTAGAGTTCAAGGCAGGCTTATTTCCTCCAAGGTTGTCACAGACCAATTTTCTAAACTGCATGAAAACAGAAAACAAACTGAAAATCAGACCCACCAAAGCTCAAGTCTCAAGAACAGCTTGGCAGGCCTGAGCAACGTGCTAACAATTTCATGCTGTTTTAAGAGTTTCTAACTAAGCAACATGTACCAATAACCAGATGTGCCCCAACACTGGAAGAGGAGAACATGGGCTTCTAGGGACAGAGACTTAGAAAACAGGAACACACTCATCAAGAAACACAGCTTCCAAGCATGCTGGGCCTGGGGTTAGAAGGGAGGCTGTCTCCATTGGCCTGGATATGCCAAACTCACACTCATTCAGTTAAGTTGCAGATATTTTGATCAATGCCTGCTTTGTGCAAGTCACTGTGCTGGGTACTTGGGATACCACATAGATGCTCAGAGCCTGTGCAGGACAAAGTCAAGGGAATAAACATAATCACAACGCAATGTTATGCTCTGAAATGGAGAAGTGAAGCCCAGGAGAAAAGAGCTGATTCAGGATGCTTCTTAGAGAAAATTTGATTTCATTTCTTTCAATATATGCATGGAACACTTATTATATGCTTAGGATACAGAAGGGAAAAGTCAGGCACAATTCCATCTAATAGGGAAAGCAGTAGTCATCAAATAAGTGAATAAGAGCTGTTGACTGTGCCTGCAGCAGGTGACTCGAGTATTTACTCGGCACCCACCGCATGCAGGCCGCTGGAGATGGGCTCAGCATAAACGCTCACCAGCCAAGAGCCACACAACCTTTGAAGCAAGCCAGACCCACCTCTTGTTTACAGGCGTATTATGGCTTGTGAATGGGTCTAAATTTCCCCATGAGATTAATCATCTCCAGGTCTCTGTCACCAGGGCCCCCATCCAACTCTGAGATGACCACTGACCACTGTGGCTGGCAGAGGCCAGAGCCCTGGGCTGTAAGCTGCCCCATGGGACCATCCCCATGGAGTGGGGTTGGGGGTAACCCAGGACAGAAGGGTTCTTTAGACTTATATCCCATTATTTTGTCTTACCACCTGCTTGCAGTACACAACAATATTTTTTAAAGCCTTAAAATTATTGTGAAATAACACATTCATATTGCCTTTGAGGTTTAAACTTGTTAACTTGATAAATATAAACATGTAAGTTATAACATGATTTTGTAATGTAACACTACTTTGGCAATTCTTCTTTTTTTAAATATACTTGGAAGTAAAAAAATAAAAAGTAGCTAGCCTGAATTGGCCTCTCCTGGCCTGACAGGTCGCTCCAAGTCAGGAGTCCTCCTTTGCCTCAGGAAGTCCCTGGTTCCTAGCAAAAGGTACATTAACTCAGGCTTACTGCTGTCCTAAAGCCAGTGGCCTTCTTTATGAGGCTGTTTTTGTCACCTGTTAACTTGTTTATTGCACCAGTTGTGGAGTGGGGAGGGGAGGATAGGCATGAAGGTCACAAGTAGGTGGGAATTGCACACCTCAGGCCTGAGCCTCTCCTTGGTCATTATTTTCCCAGAATGACCTCTGGGTGGATAGAGGCTGAGGGTACAAAGCCCTCCTTGAACTAACACATGACAAGCCAGCACAAAAGAACTGCAAACAGGCCCCCCCTAATTAATGGGTTTGCTTAGAGCTGTTTCCCTGTTTAGGGACTTCATCCCAATAATTGCAGGCTCCATAATCATTAATCAGTCACCACTACTTTTCTGGGTGCCGACCACAAGCCCAGCCCTGTTCCAGCAACTGCGAGGAGAGAAGAGCAGAGAACAGGAACTCAGATTTATTAAGCGCCTGCCCTACTCCGGGCATTGTGCCAGGGGCTTAGTTTGCATAAGCTAGTAAATCCTCACAATGATCTGGAGAGGAAAGCATTATTATCCCCCTTGTACAGATGAGGAAACTGAGTCTCAAATTAACTAGCTCAAAGTCATCAGCTTGTAAGTGAGAAGCACAATTTGAACCTGGGTCAGGCCAACTCACAAGACTTGGTTCTTGCACTCTGGAAGGTAAGAGACTAACTGCATTAGTCTGTTCTCATCCTGCTATAAGGAACTGCCCACGACTGGGTAATTTATAAAGGAAAGAGGTCTAATTGAGTCACAATTCCACCGGGCTGGGAGGCCTCAGGAAACTTACAAACATGGCAGGAGGGGAAGCAAATGTGTTCTCCTTCACATGGTGGCAGGAAGGAGAAGTCCCAAAGGGGGAAAAGCCCCTTATAAAACCATCAGATCTCGTGAGAACTCACTATCCTGAGAACAGCATGGGGGTAAGCACCCTCATTATTTACCTCCCACCAGGTCCCTCCCATAACATGTGGGGATAATGGGAGCTACAATTCAAGATGAGATTTGGGTGGGGACACAGACAAACCATATCACTGTTCAAAAAGGGACAAGAGCTCAAGCCGGGCTCTCTGGACCATAGGAGCCTAGAGAGGGCAGGGGACAACAGGGCTGAGGTCCCAAGAGAAGACTTCTCAAAGGAAAGGCAGCACACACTAGGCTCTGAAGGGTGGAGAGAATGGCAGATATTTAATAAATTGTACTCGGCACTTTCTCCAACCACTAAGTTCAGGTTTGGAAAGGACTGTGGAATTTGTGTCTCACTTGGGGGCCAATAAACATTTAGTAAAATGTCCAAGGAGGACATGTAGAGACACACACACAGATGCACACAGATCCACCTTGGCAGCTCCAGATAGAGCCTGGAACTGGCACAATGAGAAAGGACTTCAGCAGGCAGCAAGTTACTGGCATCAGACACCAGCAGGGATTAGGGCGAGGGCCAAACCGAGAGGAGGAGATGTGGAGTCAGCAGGTCCTGTGACCACCCTGGACCTGGAAGGTTGGCAGCTCCCTGGGAATGTCTCATCCAAGTGCCCAATTTAGACCTTACCCCAGAACTTGAGAAATGCCAGGGAAGAGGAGAAAAGCCAGGAAATGATGATGAAGAGCAGGGACTCACCGAGAACTGGACCCTCTCTCCTTTCCTAGTCATTCCAGCCACAGCCCCAGCTCTGAGCTCCCACTTCTCGACCCCCTAAACAAGACACTAGTTGGGTATTCAGACCCCTCAGCTTCACGGGAAGTAATGCACACAACACAAGCCTGTCAGGATTCACCTATCAATCTCTCCTGGGTGCTGGCTCTGTCCACATGAATGTCTCCACCAGGCAGAGACTCAGGGCTCTCAGGCCAAGCTTGGGCCTGGTTAGAGGTAAACATATGAGAGCCAGCCAAGATCTGGCCAGAGGGGCTCATGCCAGCCCAGCCCCAACGGGGTATATGTGCCAGCCTGGGGGAATCCCACAGGACAAGCTGTTCTTTCCTAGAGCTCGGATGAGGATGTGAGCCTGACCCCAGGGGTCACCCAAGCCCATCTTCCATGGCTCCCAGGGCCTAACACATTGTCTGTATGACAGTCCACAGCACATTGATTTTGCCAATAGGCTGTGACTCCGGATTAGGTTCCAGAGTGAACTGCTGGCCTGGAGACCCAAGTCAGCTCTTTTTCACCAGCTAGGCCACTCAGCCTTCTGGAAAAGAGCACTGTGGTCTTGGAGAAAAGGCATGGAGGTCTGGGCCCTGGCTGAGAACCTACAAGCTAAATCCCAAAGAGTCAGCAAGGCCCAGACCCATTATCAGTCAGGATACCTCACTTGGAGACCCGCCTCTCACTCAGATGCCCCAGCCCTAAGCAAAATCTGCATGAGGACCAACCCTCTTAGACTAGGGGACCTTGCACATAAGAGTTGAGGCTTATCCTGTCCTGGAGCTGCCCCTCCCATCACCTGGCTTCTCTCCCAATCTTCCACAGAGCCTCTCACTATTCCTGCCCTAAATGAAGTGGCCAGAGAGGCAAAAGGCCCATTTATCTTTTTAATTAACCACCAGATACCGACGTTCTCTGGAGAGCCCTCCCACACCACATCTAGATTGCCTGTGGGAGAAGATGTTCTGGAAAGACCATCAGGAAGGAGGCACAAGAAGACAGAAAACAGAGAAGGAGACAGAAGAGCCTGGATTTCCCAAGCTAGAATCCCAGAAGAAACACAAAAACCAAGTCTGTGACCGTCAGGTAAACGACAGCGCTTTATTATTCTGGGAAGATAGTGGTGTCAGGAGGGAAGTGGGGAGGACTTACAACAGTAGATATTCTAAGTGACAGCTCCTCCTGGGAGGCCTGCTAGCTCTCCCAAGCCTCACCATGCCTGCAGGGCCTGACCAGCAGAGGAGCCTCACAAAGGGGTCCTCTAGAACATCAAGAGAAAATTGGCCATGGCTCCAGAACCTGGCCCAGCCCATTTTCCAGCCTTCACGTGCCCTCCTGAGCTTTTCTTAAGGCTAATGGGTTCGGATACTGCTTCAGGACAGACCAGCACCAGCTTTAGACCTTTAGAAGGATAGGCTAGAGGTACAAGCCAAGGGTACCCTTCCTGATCATCCTCCATCTGGCTGCGCGTCCCCAGCTAGGTAACCAGCAGTGGTGACCTCCCTAGCCCTCCTTCTCTAATCTTGCACTTCTGTCTGGCTGTAGCTGTGCATCTCTTGCTGGCAGCTGGCTCTTCCCCACTTCTCTGCCTCCCTTTCTCCAGGACCCTTCACACTCTGAAGCCTGTGAACCAGAAAATCTGAGACAGGTCTCAGTTAATTTAGAAAGTTTATTTTGCCGAGGTTGGGGACGCGCCTGTGACACAGCCTCAGAAGTCCTGACAACATGTGCCCAATTGCTCAGGGCACAGCTGGGTTTTATACATTTTAGGGAGACAGGAGACATCAATCAACATATGCAAGAAATACATTGGTTTGGTCTGGAAAGGCGGGACAACTTGAAGCAAAGGTAGGAAGACTCTTCCAGGTCACAGGTGATACACAAATGGTTACATTCTTTTGAGTTTCTGATTAGCCTTTCCAAAGTAGGCAAATCAGATATGCATCTATCTCAGTGAGCAGAGGAGTGACTCTGAACAGAATGGGAGGCAGGTTTGCCCTAAGCAATTTCCAGCTTGAGTTTTCCTCAGTGATTTTGGGGGCCCAAGATATTTTCCTTTCACAAGCCCGCAGGGAATGAGCTGTTCTGAGTTGAACAGAACGGGAAACTGCACTTTTGACTCTGAATGTATTTCAATGGAGCAGCCTCTGCTGAAAGCCGGGTTCAGACACTGAACAGCCGCTTCAGGGAGATGTGATGGTTGCAACTTGTGAACCGTGCTTTCCTTTCCATTCCCTTTTCTCTACATTTGTCTGATTCACCAGCAGCTCAACACGTCGCCTCCAGCCCATCAAGGCCCTTCAGCCTCCTTTCTCTTGGGCATAAATTGCGCAAGCAACAACAGGAGAGGAGGGTACTCCGGAGGAACTCCCAGAAACCACCTCACCACCAAGGACTGCAGGTGAGCCCGGCAGAGTGAAGTTCAAGGACATTGTCCATAGGCATGGAGTCACACACACACACACAAACACTGGGGCTAGTTTGGGGACGCTGAGCAACACCTGTAGAACACAGGTGAAGTCCATGGGTAGCTGTCAGAATCCTGTTCTCAGCCGGGCATGGTGGCTCACGCCTGTAATCCCAGCACTTTGGGAAGCCAAGGCAGGCAGATCACCTGAGGTCAGGAGTTCAAGACCAGCCTGGCCAACATGGTGAAACCCCATCTCTACTAAAAATACAAAAATTAGTCTGGCGTCGTGGCAGGCGCCTGTAATCCCAGCTACTCAGGAGGCTGAGGCAGGAGAATCGCTTAGAACTCGGGAGGCAGAGGTTGCAGTGAGCCAAGATCACAACACTGTACTCCAGCCTGGGTGACAAAGCGAGACTGTCTCAAAAAAAAAAAAAAAAAAAAATCCTGTTAGAATCCTGTTCCCTGTTCTACCTGGGAACAGGATTCCAACAATCACCCACAGACTTCACCCCAAGACGGCAAGAGCCAGCTCAAGGCCTAGAGAAAACGCCACTCACAGGGCAGATTTTCTGAGAATTTAGGGTTGTGTATGGAAGAGGGTTGTCAGATAAAATACAGGATACCAGGATAAAACTGAATTTCAGATAAACAACAAATTTTCTAGAATAAGTACGTCTCAAATATTGCATGTGTCATACTTATGCTAAAAACATTGTTTATCTGAAATTTGAATGTAACTGGGTGCCATGGGTTTTTATTTGCTAAATCCAGCAATTCTACAACTACCCGACTCCACAGTCATGTTAGAAATGATGACAGTATCACAGAGTAAAAAGAACAAGAAAATTGCAATCAGCTCACCTTTTGCTTATCCCTCAGGGTCTTCCTCTTGGTCCTGGCGCTCCCAAGTTCTGCACCAGAACCTCTCTTGCCTCCATCCCACCTGACCCCTTAGCTGCTCTGAGCTCCTGTGGCCCAGGTGTAGGCCAGTGCTTTTGTCTCTTAACTCAGCTGCATTGAGGTTGAATTTTTCAAAAGGAACTTCATTAGAAAACTAGAGGAGCATATAAATATCTGAATTCATAAAAAAAAAAAATCGTAGTTATCACACATAAGGAGATTAAATATCAAAGCCCTGGGAGCTAAGTTCAGCCATGGTGTACTCGTTTTTTTTCTCCGAATGTTACTGGATCCACTGACTTGCAGTGAGGGTTTTTAAGCTGGCTGTACCTTCAGTGAAGCCAAACCAACATTCCGGAAGAGAGGCTCCACTGGCTGCATATTAGAATCACCTAGGAATCTTTTTGCCGCCTATCCTAGACCAATTAGATCAGAATTTCTAAGAGTAGGTTTGGGCATCGGGATATTTAAAAGCTCCCCAGGTGATTCTAATATGTATCCAGGGCTGAGAACTCATGCACATTGGAATCACCCGAAAACCTATTAAAAAAATTGCTTGCCTCCCACCCTCAGAAATTCTGATTTAATTGATATGAGGTGTGGCCTGGGTATTGGGATTTTTAAAAGCTCTCCAGATGATTTTAATGTGCAGTCAAGTTTGAAAACCCCAGCTCCTCACACTTTAACAGAGTCCAAATCTCCAGGGGATTTTACTAAACTGGAGATGCTGGGGTGGGGCCTGAGATTCTACATGTCTAACAAGTCCCAGGTGATACGATGCTGCCGGTCTTCATACCACACTTTGATTAGTAAGGTCCTAGATCAATGGGTCTCACGACTGGATATACAGTGAAATTACCTAGGGAGCCTTAACAACTACCTCAGCCTGGGCCCCACCCCAGAGATTCTGATGTAATCTGGATGAGGTGGGGTCTGGACATCAGGATTGTAAAAGCTCCCCAGGTGATTCTCATATGCAGCCAAGGTTGAGAACCTTGGCTGTAGACCAACATCTAGGCGTCATTTTACAAGTGGCCCTGTGACCCCCAGTGGGGAATACCGCTCTCCACAAGCCTTTCTGACTCACCTCCGTTCCCTGCCCCAGCTGGCAGAAGATACTTTCTTCTCCTGCCTCAGAAGGCCATGCCCTCTAGTAAAAATTCCCTTTCTCCCACTCCAGGCTGAAGAAAGCCTCTAATTCCCAGCTCGGTTGCAGAAGAGAGATGATTGCCACAATACCCTGAAAGCACTTCTGGTCAGGCCTGCCCATTTGGCCTTCCTCAACTTTACCTCTGATTATCAACCGTTCCCCCTGCTCAAGCGGTCTTCTCTAAGGCCGCCTCTGCCAGAGCAGCCACGGGCCACAGAGAAGTACGCTTCACCTGCCAGTCACAAGCAAAGAAGAGAAGTTCCGTGCTTTGACAGAACACTATCAATCACAGGTGCTGAGCCAGTTTCATTACTTAGCTGTTCCCAGGCCAGTTAACATACAACCTCTCCCCTCTCCTACCTCATCCTTTTGAAATGGAGTTGTGGTGACGCATGAAACAAGATGTGGCCTGCGGAGAACCAAAGGGAAAATGTGAAATTAATGAAATTATGACTCTATTTTGGGGTAATTTCCATGAAATTATTTATGAATCTTTTCTTTCCCTAAGGGGTGGCCATAAATCTCATCTTTAATGCATCTTCATTCGTAGCTTTCATCTTCTGATGGGCCTGCATCTTTTGTTGGAAGTTGGATGTTGCTGGTAGAAATGTTAAGTCCACGTCTTAGGTGTACGGAGTTTGTATAAAATATGAACTCTAATGTGTAGAATTTGCAGGTCGCTGAAGTGTCACAGTCTACTGAAATGGGTCTGGAATCAATAAGGTACACATCAAACTCAATTGTATTTAATTTTCACTGCTACCTAGAGGAAAGCCTTGCATGGCCCTACTCGCATGAAATTAAACATGAAAGCCCATCTGAAGTGTAGAAGCAATACTTAAAATGACCTGTAAATAGAGCAAAACATGGCAGCCCAGCCCATCGCAATATTATCGTTCATTTCTCTTTCCATAGTGGAGGTGACAGCCCCCATAAGAAAATCGGAAGAGACACAAGCACATTGCAGATCTAAAGGAGAGCTAAGTGTTTTCAGTTACACACCAGCAGGGCTTCCCTCTCTGCACAGCCCTGGAGTCTCTTCCAAGTGGAAAATCACACTCTGTCCTTCAGCCTGAGAGTGAAGAGAGAAGGCAAGTAAAACAAGGACCTCCTGAACTTGGCCAGCACTCCACCCCTGCTGCCCCCCACCCCACCCAGCTCAGTTCCTTGGCCAGTGAGATAATGGAAGGTTCAGCCCTTGCAGCTGACGTGGGGTGGGGAGCAGACGCCCACTCTGGGCACTTCCAGCTGACACTGACCTTTCAGTCATGGAAACATTCCCCAGACCGACACTAATCGGGGGCACATCTGGCGTTTGGACTGCATCCAGATGGGGGTTTGTGTTAGTCGAGTCAGCATGATAACCCGCTGGGGAGGGCGGGAGGGGAGAGGACACAGCAGCTGAGAGCAATCCCCATCCTCGGCTGTGTGAGGGAGAGGTGGTCATGCTGTGGCCAGTGAGTCATAGACTAGAGACCACCTAATCCCTGTCCACCCCTGCTCTCCCTGCTCCCTCCAAAGGAGGACAAAACTGGATCCACCCAGAAAGGCAACTCGCCAGAGTTGCACAACTGGTCAGCAGCAGACTGCGATCTCAGTGTCCCGGGAAACGATCTCAGTGTCTCATCCACTCTATTGCACTGCCCACTTTCTACACTCTCTCAAAGTGTAGCGTGTTATTTCAGGATAAAATACATGCTAAGGTGATGAAAAGAGTCCAGCTGTTTCTTCTCTTTCACTTCCTCTGATTTGTAAAAGTATAGGATGATTTTCCAAGACAGTGACAAACCACCGTCGCTGCCACCCATTCCACCCACCCCAATTCTTTCATCATAGCTTCTTTTCTGGATTTGGAAGAAGAGGCTGCCCTTTCTGACTGTTTCATGGACTTTGTCAGAAATCAACACAATGTCTTATCTCCCATCCCTAGAACGAGCAACTGCAATTGGGAATAAGACTTCATAGGATCGAAGGTCCAGCTACACAGGTCAGGAATGACAAATGGTCTTGGCCAGCTCTCAGCCTCTGCCTTTACAAAGTCTGACACCTGTTGCAGTCACGAATTGCACTGCTAAAGAGGTAATCAAGCAAACCAAAGCTAGGATAAAAGGGATTATGTCTCCACTCACCCACACAGAAAGAAGGCTGTCTCCAACTGCAGAAGGAAGTTCTTTCCATGGGCCCTGGAGCACCCTCCCCACTTGTGGGCACCATGGTTCAAGTCTGCCCCAGTGATCCTCTCCTGTATAAACCTCCAGGTCTAGATTATGGAAACCAGGAATCTCATCTAGCTGCTCAAATAACAAAGAAGTTAGCAGGATCTTCTGGTATGAATAATTGTAACTGCAGAGATCTATTCAGCCTTAACCCTTTGCTATAAACCTACAGAGAAACAAGGAAGCAACCCAGGTAAAAGCAAGACAATGGTCAGTGGTCAACTTCCCAAGGTAGGTTTCAGCTTCCACATTAACTAATCAGCTTGCAGAGCTTGCAGCACCTTCTACATCCAGCCTCTAGACAAAGGGCAACTATCATCCACCAACCGATTTTGTCCTCTTCTGGAAGAATCAGAAAGGAAAAATGTCTTCACTTCATTTCTCCTACTGTCCTCAAGATCACCTCCCTCCCCAAACCCCTCACTTCTGTTGTCCTCTCTAAGAAATATGCTTTATCCACTCCAATGGGCAGGACAGTAGTAACTGAGACAGGAGAATGACCCTCCTCCTTGCTTTAGGGAAGTTATCAGTTCCACCCTCCTCGGGAAGCTCTGTAGTCTCTGAGAAGAGGCTCACAGACACCATCACTCTACCTAAGCCAGTTAGGTCCTCTGCTGGTGCCAGCCTCTTTTTTCCCCACCAATGAGTTGGTACAAAGCCATCCCGTGTTCCATGCCAAACCAGTTATTCGCAACACTCATCAAAATCCGCCTCCGTCCACTAACTCAGCACTCCTGCTTTCCTAGCATAGCCAACCTCCCTAACACCCTGACATCCTGGCCTTCAGCTTCACTATTTACATCACATGAGAGATTTGGGTTTTGAAAGCCCAATTCCCTCTGAAGAAAGTATGCAGATGATTCATCTTCTCTGAAAAAACTACCCATCCCAGGCCTTGATATCCACGCCAAAAAGTTCCTGAGGTGGGGCTCGGAGAGGACAGAGTGGGGGAGTTCTGTTACATGGGAGAGCACTGTCTCAGTTTCCAAATGAAAAAGATGACACTGTTCTTGGGGCACTGCTTTGCCAGGGTGTCCTGCAGAAACCAAGGAAGCTTCCGTCCTGGAGTCACTGTGGACACAGCCTTGGATCACCGTGGAGCCTCAGACCACACTGACTCCTCCCTGTCTCCGTGTCTAACCCCCTCTCACATAGAGAGATCTGACCGACCACAGACATCCCCTCTGGCCTCCCGAGTGGTTTCTTCAGCACAGCTTCCAGAGCCAAATTAAACGTTCACTCTATGTCTATAGACAAAAAGGGTTTTGACTAAACTCTGTGTTTTAGAGAGGGAGTTAAATGCCGTTAACTTTTTAGGGGTGGGTGAGAGGGATGACAAATAACAACTTGTCTGAATGTTTTACATTTCTCCCCACTGCCTCAGGAAGGTTCACAACGAGGTCATCCGTGATAAGGAGTAGACCTCCCAGCCGGACTGTCCCTCAGCCCCCAGAGGACACTCCACAGAGATATGCTAACTGGACTTGGAGACTGACTCACACTCCAGAGAAAAGCGTAGAGCAGGGGTGCAGGGAGTGGGGCCAAGGTCCCAGGGACAGGATGTCTAGGAGAGAGATTGGGGTGAGGGTAATCCAATGCAATTACTGTGGCAGCTCAACATTCAAGGGAGGGGGAAGAAAGATGTGCAGCAGAGATGGTAAGCTCCAAAATTTGAGGCTTCAGCTGCTGGAAAGTCTTAGGGGCAGAGATAATAAGACATAGCAGACTTTGAGGGTTTACTACACACTAGACGCTCTATGCATTTACTTACTTATTATCTCTTATTTATTACTTTGTGTAACTCTTGTCATAATCTTATGAAAACAGAAACCCTCACATAGCCATTTTACAGATGAGAAAAGTGACATTTTTGAGAGGATAGCTAAGGATAGCTAGTAAGTAAAGGAGCCGGGACCTAAATCAAAGCCTTTCTAACCAGAGTACACACTCTTTTCTTTTTCCAGGGTAATTTTTTTTAATTTTTATTTTAAGTTCTGGGATACATGTGCAGAAGGTACAGTTTTGTTACATAGGTATATGTGTGCCATAGTGGTTTGCTGCACCTATCAACCTGTCATCTAGGTTTTAAGCCCTGCATTCATTAGCTATTTGTCCTGATGCTCTCCCTCCCCTCCCCACACCAGACAGGCCTTGGTGTGTGATGTTCCCATCCCTGTGTCCATGTGTTCTCATTGTTCAGCTCCCACTTATGTGTGAGAACATGTGGTGTTTGGTTTTCTATTCCTGTGTTAGTTTGCTGAGGATGATGGTTTCCAGCTTCATCCATATCCCTGCAAAGAACATGATCTCATTCCTTCTTATGGCTGCATAGTATTCCATGGTATATATACCATATTTTCTTTATCCAGTCTATCATTGATGGGCATTTGGGTTGGTTCTATGTCTTTGCTATTGTAAATAGGAGTGCACACTCTTGACCACTACACTGGAGCACCAGGCCCTAGAAATAGTGACTATATTCATTAACCAATTAGAAACTAGTATGTGGAGGGTATTGGGAGCAGGTTTAAGACTCTGAAAGATAGTCTGGCTTCATTTTAACCAGGGAATTAATCATCCATTCCATGCAGCACCATTTTCAGAAAAGGCATTCCCTGGCGCTCACCCTAAGTGTTTGTATTCTATGGCTAGATAGGCCAGTGTATAACTACTCCTTTTTTCAACACTTCTTCCAGCAAAAACACAAAAGAGCATGGTGAGCTGAGCTTATACTCTGTACCAGAGGCCTCTGATGTCCCATCTGTTAGTAGGATACCAATCCATGGCTCCTCACTTTCTAGGAGTCTCGGAGGAGACAGTGGACCCTGGAGACACCCAGGACACAAAACCAGAGCAAGATGAAGAAGCTCCACTCACCTCTCCCCTCATTCTTGTCCAGAAATTTGCTCTATCTTCCCCATTTTTTGCCCTGTCCAAATTACCCACCACAATTAGACAAAAGGCCTCAAGAGGTCTGCAGAGGGGCAGGATGAGGGCAGGGGTCAGCTTTTCTCCTTCAGTTGATTGTTTTGTGATTACTTTAGACTTGGTCTAGTCAGGAAGAATCCGTCACTCTCAGCAGGCAGTGGGTGGGGAGAGGTACCAGCAGACTTAGAAGTAGATATGGAATGTATTAAACCGTGGTGCAAAAAGAAAGGCCTGAGAGGTTAAACCAAAGAGGGAGATGCAGTTGCACAAAGTTAGGGGATTGAAAGAGTCCCCAAGGTACCAGAAGGTCCAACATAGTAAGAATTTTAAGAGGTGATAAAGGTAACTTGCTGTCAGAAGAGGCAGATATTACTAAAGAAACAAGTGAAATTGATTCCTTTCTCACGCCACCATAAAGGTGAATGGCTACCAGATGGTCAGACAGAAATACCTGTCCACAGGCTGCGGGAGAGAAAAAATAAATGCAAGAAGAAATCAGATCCTCCTCTGAGCAGGTGAGCAGGAAATTAAAATATCTGTACACTGACCACAAAGCAAGACCACACATGGTCGTCAAGAGGCTGTTCAGAAGACAGCAGGAGTGGAAGTTAGCGTCTATCCTGTCTGCCACCCCACACGCAGAAAGCCTAGTCACAAACCTCCCAGTATCAGAGGGAAAAGCCTTTGGAGAAAACCCAGCAGAACCAACAGGAATAAAGATGGGACAGCAGAGACCCAGGCCACTGTGGGAAAACCAAGCTCACATCCTAGAAGAGTCATTGGTCCAAGTAACAATTCCTTGAGCACGTGCTATGTGCCAGGCCCTCAGCCGGGAGCTTTTTCAGTGTTTTTCTAAATGTAGGCAGTTTCTGAAATGGCTCTCAGTGATTCTTGCCTCCCATGTAATCCCTTCCTCTAAGTGTGGGCTGGACTTAGGGACTTGGTTCTAATGAATAGAATATGGTAAGAGTGATGGGGCGTCACTTACTCCCACCAAAAAATCTCCCTGGATTTGTGCTTCATAGACTCCCATCTCTCCTCTCCAGCATGTCTTTCAGATTCTGGGCATCGGTGAGTAAATCTTCTTCCTCTCTGAATAATCATCTTTTCTGTGGGCTTGTTGCTACATTTCTCCCAGAAGACACCCACATACACACACACACAGCATGCACGCACACCATTACACTAGGAGGAGGAGGGAACTCAGCCTCCTCTTGCCATTGTCCTGCTCCTTCCCAATCAATCTGCCAACCACAAATTAGCATTACACAGGCATTTACAGTGTAGCCTCCAGGGATAGATAGAAGCTGCTAATCCTTAAGAAGGAGCGCTGGTACAATAGCAAGTGGCCTGCAGCCTCATCTCCGCTCACGGGGGTGTTCCTGTGCAGCAGCATCTTGCTCCTTTGTGAGCTGGCCAAGTCAACCACAGATGGTGGAGTCACTGGGCCTTGGGCAAAGAGGAGACACTGGAAATCTAAGGAGCACCAAGCTTTGCAAATGCCTGCATGACACGCTGTTCGCTGTTCGATGACTCTATTTATCCTCAGCAGATGATCCTCTTGGAACGGATTCCTTCTCAGAGCTTCCAGCCTGGTCTTTTGTCAGTATACCCTTCCATTTTCCATTTCTACTGGTTAACATTAATGAATGGCTCCAACTGGGACCAATCCAGAGCATGAAATCCCCTGGGGGGTCAAGTCTGTAGTTCCCACCTGCTCCACCCTCTCAGCAACTTGGATTAACAAAGCTGGGGTTTGTTTTGTTTTACTTTTCTTAAGGGATTGATTTGGCCCTCTGAAGTATGATTGAAATTCCTGATCCCAAAGGAAGGCAGCCCTGGCTGGGTTCCCAGGGTCGTTTCTATCCCCAGGCACGGTCTTCAGAGCCCCCAGGGGCCTCTGATTGCAACTTTGCCTGCTGAAATCCCAAGGGCTGGCTCCTGCAGCAGCCTCCTCTGAGGCTTCCTGCTCAGCTCCTGGGCCCTTATCCTGCAGCTGGGTCTGGAAACCAGAGGAGCTTGCAAGAGGCAAAGCCTCTTATCACAAACATTTCCTGCCTATTCCCGCCTGACCCCGCATACCATAGCCTTTCCCTGGCTAGTTGGGCCACCAACGCAGCCCTCACACAAAAGACTTGAAAGGCAGGGTCCCCAGACTTGTCTCTACTCCAGATTCTTCTCCATCCACACTGTCTCCTTTCTCTAGGGAGCTCACAGGCTCTTCCAGGCCACCCAAACGGTTCAGTCGCTGAAAAGCATGGAAGGAATTCAGGTGGAACCTGCAAGAAAGAAGACAAAAGGCAGGTAGGATTTCTAGTTCAAATAGAAGATGTGAGTCACAGCTGGAGTTGGGCCCACCTCCCCGAGGACCCCACTGTGCTATCTCTGACAAAGAGATGGAGACAGAGTTGAGAGAAAGGCCTGCACACCTGTGTGTGTGTGTGCATTTCCCTGGCATCCCCACGTTGTGGCCTCCCCATGTTGTGCTGCAAGTGTGGCTGAAGCCGTATGGACTGTTGATGGTATGTGCTGAAGGTCTAGGAGACAGGGCCAGAGGGTCTAGCCAGCCCAACCCAGCTGTGCTCAGCAGGTCACTAAATTCCACAGCCCCTCTCCCCTCCCCACACCTGGGGCACCCTAGTCACACCCCTTCCCCCGGCCTACACTGGCCTTCTCTGCCTCCTGCCCCCAGCTCACTGTGTGGTCCAAGCCCTCTGCCACAAGAAGAGCCAGGGAGGGAGGGATGGGCCTGCGTGTTTACAGTCAAGCATAACTGAGCCTTTATTTTAAATAAATAAAACTTTTAGCTAGTTTTTATTTTCCCTTTCTTTCCAAAAGCAGTTTTGTCCCTCCTCCTCCTCCTCCTCCTCATCATGGCTGAGCCTTTATCTGTGGGGCCACCCAGGGAGGGGCTGTGGGAGGACGGAGGAACAGAGGCCAGACTGACCCTGATGCTTCACGTCTTCTCAGGCCGTGTGAAGTTCTCTCTCTCTGTCTCTCTCTCTCATCCTCACAGAGCCTCAAGGTTATTAAGAATTCAGGGATGTCCAGGCCTGAGGAATAGAGACTAAACAGGAAGCCCGGGCTTCATCGTCAGCATATTGTCCATCTGTTCCCCCCAATCACAGGGTTGCCCACCCCCCATATGAAATTGCCATCCATCTGTCTTCCTCTTTGGTCTGTCATCTCTCTGTCTCCCCTGTTGGACCCTCATCCATCTGCCCCTGCCATGGGACACCGTCTCTCAAGGTCTCTTTTGGGTTGTCATAAATCCACCTTCCCCATGGGATGTTCCATCCACCTGTTACCCCATCGACCTATCAGTCCATCCGATCCCCTTGATCACCCTTTTTTGTCCATCTGTCTCCTCCCATAGGACTTACTTTTGCCCATCTGTCTCCCCGAATGGGGCCAGCAATAGTGAGTCTCTGAGGCATGGAAACAGTTGGGATTCTCTTCTGGTTTTGATCCCAGCAATCACAATAGTAGCTACCATCAATCAAGTGTCTATGTGCCATACACTCTACATACATTATTCCCTTTTGCCCTCCAACAGCCCCGTATGTGCTTATTTCCCTGTTTTACCAGAAGGAAACAGAGGCTCAGAAGGGTTAAGTGTCTTGCCCAAGGTCACACAGCTCCTAATGGGAGACACAGGGTAAAAACCGGCTCTGCCAGTATGGAGTAGGGGTGAGGACACAGTCTTCTTACTCCACCCCCAGAATGTAAGACTCCCCTTCCCCTGGCCTCCCTGCACATTTAATTTACACTTTGCTGCTGGATGTTTTCAGACTGATGAAGTTTCCTCCCTGCCCTGGCTCTGCACAAAAAAAGTGAGGGAAGAAAAGCAGCCAGATGTGAGAGCATTTTGAAGGTCTTTTTGGGGGGATGGAGAGTGATGTTAAATAAACATCCAATGGTATTCTTTCTGCAAAACGATCCATTTTCATGGCACCCAGGAGTTCGTCCAAGGGTCTCTGGGTCACTGGGGAAAAGTATTCCGTGTGTTTTGGCTCCATATTCTTCCATTGGCCACAAAGAGCTAATTCTTCCAATTAATGAAATCAGCACCACTGATGGAGATGTACTGACAAATTATTTTCAAGATGAATATATTCACACCCATGGTGGGACTGATTGGCCTGAAGGATTTGGAGGTTACAGAATGAAGGTCCCCCTGCCCACCGAAGACACTGAGGTCATTCATGGTGGCCGGGATGTTGGCCACCATCTCAAGGGACGCCTCTCTCCGCTGGAGCCATGGAGACTGGACTGGGTTGTCTGTGTGGAAGGGCTGCCTATCAATGGGCTTCTGTATGGCCTCAGCAGGTCCCCAGCACCCCCCACCCCCTACTGCCCCAGCCAAGTCCCCTTCAGGGCCTGGTCTGAAGGGCCTATTCAGCATTTAGGACTCCCTGATGGGAAGTGAAAGAGAGACAGACAGATGCTTCCGTGGAGCTGGGGAATAGCTAGAAGCCTGGAGACAGGAAGGGAAGCTTGAAGCCACCAGGGAGGAGCCCAGAGAGAAGAAAAAAGGCGGGCCGGAGGTCCTATAGGGTAAGAAAGAGAAGAGGGGAGGAGGGGAGGCTGTGAGGGGGAAGAGAGAGGGTGGGAGAACCAGAGGAGGGGGAGGAGGCCGGAAGGAGGCCTCCATGCCGAGGGAGAGATCCCAGTTGGGAGACAGACCAGAGCCAGAAAGCAGTGTGGGATTTTTTTAAGCCACATATTTAATTTCCTGATGATATTTTTTTTCAGGCTGATATTCACAGCATTTTTCATTCCCCAAGCAGCTCTACCAGTCATGAAAAAGTGATCCAGAGTGAGCTGAGTGATGGGCCCAGTTTGAACCTGAACAGACCCATCAGGATAGCCCAAAGTCAAGGCAACATGTCCTCTCTTTTTCTAACCACTAGAGACTAAGGACAAATTTTGCTTCTGGCTGGTCTTGGAGGAGGGGAAAACAGTTTCTAGGCAGCGCTGGTGAATAAGTGACAATGCAACTTCAAGGGCTAAAAGATCTCTGTTAATCATCTCTTTGGTTTCTGTTTTCCTATGTGGGCCCTGACTGAACCAGTATTCTGAGCTTTGAGAGTTATAAGTTAGGAGCTAAAGAAACCAAAGCCCAACTTTCTCCAGGGCATCTTATACCACTACCACCAAGCCATTTTTCTAAAGCCTTATTTTCCTGCTTAAAAATCCATCTGTGCAGCCCTATGCTTACCAAATAAAGTCTACACCCTTCAGCCAGAAAAGCAAGGCCCTCTAGAACCCAGCTGCTCCAAGTGTGGTCCAAGACCAGCTGCCTTGGCATCACCAGGGGCCACGCCATGGACCTGCTGAATCACCAGGCAACGCTTGTGCGGTGACAGCACGAGAAGCCCTGCTCCTTACCGCTTCTGACCCACTCCAGATAATCTCCTGCTGTTGCCATGGAGGAGGGCTACTTCCGCAGCAAACTGGAAGTGTAAAAGTCTTCAAATACACCTTTCGCTTATCCAGTTCTGAGTGCTGGTTCCTGACTTTCCTTTATCTTAAAGATGCTTCCCCTTGTACCCCCTTGAGGAAATCTCACCCACATTTAAGACCCAACTCAAATGCCATCTCTTCCAAGGATCCTTCCCTTCTTACTGTCCCCTTTCCTTGCCAGAGGTTAGAACTTCCAAGGCAGTTTGTTTGAATCTCCCTTGGAGTGCTTTCTACCTTCTGTCTTGCATTTTGATTACTCATGTACTTATCAAGGGGCAGCATTGTGTAGTGTTTTGCAGGGTTTCCTGGGTTCAAATCCTTGTCCCATGGCTTCCTAACAATAGCACCAAACAAGTGCTTAATCTCTTTGGACCTCAGTCTTCTCATCTGTAAAATGGGAGTAATAATGATACCTCCTCAGAGAGTTGTTGCAAGGATTTTTAAAATATATTTATTGAATACCTATGTGCCAGGCAATGGAGATACAAATGTGACCAAAACCATATAGTTCTATTCTCATAGTGGATTACAGTGCTTGTACAGTGTTTAAAACACAGCGAGTGCTCAATACATTTTAGCTATTATTATGCCTTATCACATTCACCATACCCTGGGCATTTGTGTAAGGCAGGGAGCATATCTACAAAGATACATAGGTGTTATAGCCCCAACATCTAACACAGGGCTTGGCATATAGTGTGCACTCAAAAAGTGACTGTCAACTGACTGAGATGACCCAAAGAACAATGTTCTTAATTGCACAGGAAATGAGAGCTGTCATCCCTAAAGCTCTGTGCTTACCCAACATGGCAGTCTTCCCAAGGCTGACTGTTTTGTGCCCCTTTTCCTAGAACCATAATTTGTTTAATCAATGATTGCTGTTATTTTTCTAATAATCGTTGGTTAAAAGTTCTGTTTCCTCAGTGTGGTTTCCATGCTGTCCTCTCATTGGTTTCTTTCTGTGTCCCACTCCCTGCTTCCCCTCTGAAAGCTCAATGTTATGTTTTGGGGTGGGTTTTTAGGGGAGCAAGTAAAATATTTCCACTGGACATAGTATTTATTTTATTTTTAACTTCTTTGTATAACTTAATCAATTGTCTCATTAACATTCTTTTGACTCCCCCAAAAAATGGTTTCTTAAAATTCTTATTCTGTGTTTTCATCTCCAGGGGAACACTTGGGCTGGGTTTTCTACCAAGAATGACACAATTCTTTCCATAGCTACATAGAGGTGGAATTTGAAAACCAAGAGAGTTGTATTGGTCCAGCTCTATTGCCTTAGTCCTACGCCCCAAAGAATTCCTCATACACACAAGACCCCAACTCTCCCACTGGCCACGTTTCGCAATGCTGCCTCTATTAAAAATGTTCTCTTCCTGGTTAAATCCTAATGGAAAGTGAAATAAATACCATTTAAAAAGCTCTTTTAAGATGAGGGTTATTCCAGAGTCCAGTTGCCTTGAATTACAATGATCCTTGACCTATCACTACTTCCTTCAGACTCAGTTACTATATTTTTTTTTATTTCAATCAACAAGCATTTTAAATTTCCTTTCGCATTTCCTTGTGGTGACCTGGTTTTGTTTATCTCTCCTTTCATTTTTTCAAGATGGGGTCTCACTCTGTCACCCAGACTGGAGTACAGTGGCACAATCAGAGCTCACTGCAGCCTTGAATCCTGAGGTCAAGCGATCCTCCCACTTCAGCCACTCAAGTAGCTGGGATTGCAGGTGCAGACCACCATGCCTGCTTCTGGTTTGGTTTAGAGGCAATTCAAATATCATATGTCTCCTATAGTTCTGTCCCATCTACAATTTGCATGTCTCAATCTTCTTTTTTGTTATCCACAGGCAAAATGTTATTCAGTGCAAGCTCCTTCCACCCTGATAGGAAAAGATTTTCCCCTGTATTGTCTCAGCTTTAAGAAAGGCAGAAAAAGACAAGTAAAGTCACTTGTTTGGGATTTCAAGGAACAGGGAAAAAATGGAACCTCTGGCAAACGGGAATGTGATCTACATGGGAAAATCTCTGAGAAGACACCTACTCTTCCATTGGTCTTTGTCTCTGAGGCTCCTGGAGCTGCAGCCTCATAGGAATGGCTCCTTGTTGGAAACTGGGGCAAAAAAGTACAGCACTGGTAAGGACAGAGGGCTCTGTCTGTGGAAAAGGGACAATCGGTGAACTTTCGAGCCCAGGGGCAGGGGCAAGGTTTCCAGTGTGAGCTAGACGTCTGGAAACTCAATCTCACCTAGAGTATCAGTTACCTCACAGACTCAAACCCTCTCCTGCATAAAGGGTGGCAGTAGCGGGGCGGGCCTCTGACATGAAACCCTCTGTTCACTTCTTAATTAACTCTAAGAAATGTGCATCAGAATTTCTTAGAAAGGGAAATTGTTCTGCCCGGTAGAAGGACAGAGGTGTCATCAAGATAGGAGTTTGAGTACGACAAAAATATCAAGAGCTTCCCATGTCTGCCTTGGCCCAGAGAATTAGACATTAGTGGGGTCCCTCTTTAGATCATGGGACCATTGCTCCCTGCCAAATTTCTGCTCAGGGCTTGTTTTCCAAAGAGAATCATAAGAGTTACCTTTGCCCTGCCTACTGTTTTGATATCAAATGTCCTTGGTACTCGAGCATGAAAATATGAGGAACTCTCAGATCCTGATTCTATACACTTTGGCAATTCCAGGTAAGCACCTGAATTACAGAATCCTATTTAACATCTGGGTGTGAATTCTCTCCCCATTCACTCTGAGCCTGCCACCAGACTAGCCCTCAATAAGCCTTCATTCACGTATTCTCCATCAGCATTTAGTATAAACCTATCAGTATGCTTGACACTACACTAGGGACTTAAGGTACAAACAGGCCCAAGACGTGATCTGTGCCCTCAAGGGTTTATTTTCTAGCAGGGAATACAAATGTATGGATTAATAATAGCAGCTACTGTTTCTTAAGCCCTTATGAAATGCTTTTTCTTTTAGTGACAACATCTCACTATGATACCCAAGCTGGAGAGCAATGACCATACAAAGGCGTGATCATAGTTCACTATACCCTCAAACTGCTTGGCTCAAGCAAACCTCCTGTGTCAGCCTCTTGAGTAGCTGGGACTACAGGCACACACCACTGCACCCTGCATATGATATGCTTTTGATAAACATTGAGCTAAATAGTTGTAGTAGACAGCCTCTAAAATAGCCCACAATGATCTTCTCCTGAAATTCACATGCTTGTGTAGTGCCCTTCCACACTGACTAGGGCTGGTATAAATAATAGGATCTATGGAAATAATAGTACATGACTTCTGAGACCAGGACATAAATGACAATGCAGCTTCCACCTTGCTCTCTCTTGGATCATTCACTCTAGGGGACTCCAGATGCCATGTGGTGAAGATACTCAGGAAGCTCTATCCTGTGGGAAGGTCCACATGGAGAGGAACTGAGGCTGCCCACCAACAGCCAGGGAGGAATTGGAACCTTCTGCCCATAGCCATGTGACTGAGTCATCTTGGAAACAGTACCTCCAGCCACAGATAAGCCTTCAGATAACTGTAGTCCCATCTAACATCACGAGTGCATCCTCATGAGGCAGAACCACCCAGCTAAGCTGCTCTCAAATTCCTGACCCACAGACAGAAAACAGTGTTTATTATTGGTTTAAGCCACTAGATTTTAGGGTAATTTGCCATGCAGCAATAAGTAACTAATACAGAGCTTTGTGTTCATTTTCTGTTGATTCTTCAGGCCAGTCTTAGTGGGTATTTATTATTATCCCAACTTTACAAATGAGGACACTGAGATTTAGAAAGGTTATAGCAAGAGGCAAAGTCACAGCTAAATAGCGAAGTCTTCTGAACTTCAAACTCTGTGTCTTTAGCCTCTATGTAATAAAATGATTTTGGCGCAAACGCAGAAGTCTATACAGGGAACAAAAGGTCACAGTGGGAGTAGTGAACTCTACCTGGGAAGTCTGGAACTGGAGGGGAGGAGGAGGCAGGGAAGACTTGTTAGAGGATATCAGACTTGCAATGAAAAGGAAGGATGAGCAGATGTTCACCAGGTGGGCAGCAAGGAAAGGGATTCCAGATGAAGCAGCATGAGCAGGGGCATGGAGGCACCAAACAGCCTGTGTTCAGAACCTCTGAAGTTTCCAGACCTGGAAGAACGGAGGCCTTGTGGCTTGTACATAAGGGGATACTCTTGGTTCTTGCCCAAGGTCTATTCTTGCAGTCACAGGACAGAACCCTGTGCCCCCCAAATAATTAGCACATTTCCTACAAACTACTGTCCCAATCTCTTCTCTTGATTAACTTAAATCCTCACCCCCCCCATTTCTTTCCTAGGTCAGTTCTTTTTTTTTTTTTTTTTTTTGAGATGGAGTCTCACTCTGTTGCCAGGCTAGAGTACAATGGCGTGATTCAGCTCACTGCAACCTCCGCCTCCTGGGTTCAAGCGATTCTTCTGCCTTAGTCTCCCAAATAACTGGGACTACAGGCACGTGCCACCACACCCAGCTAATTTTTGTATTTTTAGTACAGACAGGGTTTCACCATGTTGGCCAGGTTGGTCTCGATCTCTTGACCTTGTGATCCACCCACCTTGGCCTCCCAAAGTGCTGGAATTACAGGGATGAGCCACCGTGCCTGGCCAGTCAGTCTCTTTTAAAGACCCAGCTCCCTGGCATCCCCATCATGCATACCACTGTTCTTCTTGGCAGGCAACTCTTGCTCCTTACAAAAATGTGGTTATGATGCTTATATTTGAATTCATAACATCTCTTTTCTACTGCAAAATATCATGTAAACTTTACTTTCTTCTTTAGCAGGATCGCAAGAATGGCAAATTAGGGAGATTCATGGGACCAAGTGTATTGGATTATAGAAAGGTGCTTTTAACTTTTATTAGGTTGGTGTAAAAGTAATTGCGGTTTTTGTCATTACTTTCTTCGAAAATAAACAATTACTTTTGCACCAACCTAATACCTTTTCTCATAGCAGCCTTCTGGATCCTTGGTGGATTATAAATTAGAGACGCACAGTACAAGGAATTAGTAGCTGGTTTAATAACAGTATCCACACCCCAAAAATATTGACGATGGGTTTATGTCAAGGTCTAGAGGACAATCTATATTGGCATGACCAACGGTTCTGCCCTCAGCCCTCTCCCAGGCAACATCTTTTAAACCAATAACTTGAATGGAGATATAGAAAGTAGGTTTATCAAATTACCTAATGGTTAAAACAGGTAGGTAGCAACCCCATGAGATGGCAGAACTAAAACTGTCTCCCAAAAGGCTAACATGAGTCAAGTCTTACCAAGACATCTTTGCCTGACATGTAAAGTCCTTCACTTGAGTTCCAAAAGTAACTGCACAGATACACAATGAAGATTTCTGACTCGGGGTAACTGTAAAAGGGAAGAACATTAAAGAGTTTTAGCTCTAGTTGAATGGAAGCGAAGACACAGCCTGCGCTAGGGGAGAGGAGGAGGGACAGTTGGATTCTGAAGGTTTACTGCTGAGATTCGACAGCCTCACCACCAACCCCGGGCTGTATTTAGTAACTCGCACTCTACTCCATTAAATGTGTTTGGGTTTCCAGCCCCCTCCCCGTGGCCCTCACCCCAGACTGAGCCAGGAGCCCTTAGAAGGTAATGAGAACACTGAGAGCTTGGAGTCTGGGAAGAGCTTGGAAACGAGAGCGCTCAGAGCCTCTCCCTGCGCGGCCCTATCCCTGCTGATAAGGCTGCGAGCAAAGCTGGCTGACAAGTGATTGGAAACAGGAGTTCCCAAACCCTTTAACGCTTTCCTACCCTGCTCGTGTGCTGGAGTCTCCATCTCCCTTGGCTTCCCCCTCTCTGTATCAGGGCTCTCTTCTCCCTCTACCAGGCTTTCCATCTACTCCGCCTTTTGTCCTGATGAGTACCGAATGCTGTCCTTCTGCCTGAAAAGCAGTCACTTTCACCACCAAAGATGCAGGCTGCCCAGACAAGTCAACCAGGGAGTCTCCCTCTGGTCCAGACCCTACCAAGCTCACTTAAACAACCACACCTGTGCTTGTCCAGCGCTGCTGTTCAGCAAGCAGCAGGAACCTACCAGGGGAATGTTGGTCCTGTTTGGTGTTTGGGGTTTCTGGGAGCGGAGACCCCAAGGCAAGTCACAGAAACCTAAGCCCAGAGCCATTCTCAGCTGCCCCTGCTGGCTGGGGAACCCTATCAAACGACTTCAGGGGTCACCCTCTTAAGCCAGACCTGACTTTGCTAGGGGATCCTAAAGGCCTTCCATTCACTTAGCTATTGCCTGCTTCGTGGACAGACCTCTTACAGGCATGGATGACGAGGGGTCTGTCTGTGACAGTGGCCAGCATGACTGAAGCTAAGAGGTAAGCTTCCCTCCTTACCCTGGGGATAGGCATTAAGGAAAAGCCAGGCTTAAGAGCCACAGTAATTAAGTGTAAAAGAAGCTTCCTTCAGTGGAATGGAATTCAGATAAACTGCCATTATCATGCAAAGCAGCTTTGCACCTAAAAGCCCTTACTCAAACAGGCAGTTTAATTAAATCCCTAATCTCCTCTGGCCTATTTGACCCCTTCTCTCCTCCTCTTATCCCCTTACCACCCCCACCCCCTGCCTCAACCACACCCTTACCTTCAAGATTCCATTTAAAATACCCCACCTGTAAGTGTGCAAAATCTACCCAAAAAAGGTAGGTCTGGGGTCCTCTTTAGAGTTTGGTTGCTGTGTCTTAGGGGTTAGCTCCCTGAGGCTCAGACAGCTCTGACTTGGGTGCTGGATGCTGGCAGCAAGAGTGAGCATGATGGTGGTGATTCCCACAATGGCCATGGTCAAATGAAGTGAGGGGAGTCAGCATCACACACCCACCCACTGATTCCAGCTCAGCCCCAGGAGGCTGATGCCCATTTATAACCCACCCCGTGCCATGAAAAGTCTGCAGTCTCCCTCTCCACAGTAAGTGTGAGGCAGCCCTAACAGGCTTGGATGTTAGGACCCTGCTGTTAAACCAGAAGCAACAGGGATGGAGAAATTGACCTGTCTGTGGGCATCTCCATTTCTGAGGCTGCACTGGTGGCTGCTCTGAAGCCTAGGAGGGATGCTAAACCTGGTAGTGAGATTTGCAGGGAAAAGCCTGCAGCTATGATCTGGAGTAGACTACCTGCTGTCGGTAGTGGGAGAGGTTAAGAGAAGGAAGACTGGAATGGGGTGGGAGGTTGACGAGGCTGAAGTGCACTGATAAAGAAAAACCTAATAGTACCTTCTGACATCTGCAAAGTGCTTTATAAGTTTGTGCCTTCATTCAGGAAAAGAAAGAAAGAAAATCATATGTAGAATATGCCAGGCACCATGGCCTGCTTCTCTCAATTTGAACCTTGTAAAGTAAATCTCCCTCCCTCCCTACTCCACACTCAGGAGAAAAAAACTGTGATGCAAGGAGGTGAAGTGACTTTCCCAGTGGCACACAGCTCATGACTGGCAGAGCGAGGATGCAAACACTGGCCTGCCTTCCTGAAAATCGACGCTCTTTCTGCTAAACCACAGATCACCCACAAGGATTACAATGTTGGAGCGGGGATTAACCACCCAAGAATACTCATGGCATCGTGGGCCAAACTCCATCTCTTCTCCCTCATGCAGCAAGAAAGTTTCCATCTCAAAACAAGCCATTTCCTCTGAGCAGCGGTCTCGGCAAGGATGAGAAAATCAGCCCTCAGCCCTGCGGATGCAGGCCAAGGGAGCTGGGCTTGTGGAGGGCTTCTTGGGGTTCAAACCCAGGAGAATAAAGAGTCCCAGAGGAAACTTTTCTTTGCAGGAAAGAAGTGTCCAGGGCCGTGGTGGGGGAGGGGGCATCTGTAAGTCATATAACAAACACCAGACCTCTCCATTTTATACCTCATTCCTTTGGTGGGGGCAAGCAGTAGAGCCATCTCTATTTGGGAAACAGTGAAACTCAAATCACCGTGAACCCTGCACTTTCTCTGTTACTTGTGTGAACTTCACTGTGCCTGGAGAATGCATGGACCTGCATTAGATGAAGTTATATTTCTGGAATATTACATATATATATCTGTGCAATATATCAATTATATGGAATAGATACAGAATATATTACATATAATAATATATACGAATAACATATATTCCTATATATTATTATATATAATATAATCCAAATATATATGATAATGTGTATTATCTTCTATTTCCTTGTCTTGTGAGTTTTCTTTGCAAAGAGTAGATACCCTTTCGGGAGATTCCAATAAATCTTATGAATAAATGACTGAAGCTGGCAGTGTTTGAGGCGGCACAATACCCAGCCCCTGAGGGAGCTCCTAAGACTTTTGATTCTCCGGCCCTGAGCTGGTTCTCCCCAACCGGCCCTGTCCATTTGTGGCCACCTCGCTCCAAGCCAGGTATTTCCAAAGGTCATCGACTTGGAATAACAGGTGCTACTGTTTTGACTTCAGCAAGACAGCCTGGGACCAAAGAATCCTCCATAGCTTCAGGGCTGATGTGGGTGGGTTAAGAAAGTTGGATTTTGGATGAGATCTGTTACAGGGTCCTTTGTCCCTCTTACAGCAAAGAAAACTGAGAAGAATTTTAAAAGGCTGCCTTGGTCTCCAGAATCCCTCTGGAAGCAGATGGCATGTCAACAGGTTCCAGGGCAGGCTCCAGAGGCCCCAGACTTGGGATCCTTATTGGAATGTAATTAACCTAAGTGCTGGCTGTTAGGATGAAAAGGCAGGAATGCAATTATGGAAGGAGCATGAGGTGAGCTTTCATTGATTAACCTGTCCTGTCTGATTCCATTCCCTACTGAGGTGATTTTGGGGCCCCTCTGAGGGTTGCCCTGTGCCCTCGGGGTTATGAGAAAGGAAAACAATCACTGCAGAAAGTGAATACCTAAAACAGAGTTCAGGAGGCCTGTGTGGACCCCCAAAATTGCCTGGAAAATGCACTTGTGCAAAATGCAAAGTGTACACTTTCGAGGAAGAGGCTGGACACTCTTATCACTTGCCTGAAGGGGTCTGCAGCCCCCAAAGGGTTAAGAGTGTCTGTTCTAGAGGAGCGAAAGCTCAGCACAGTTGCTAGAGTAGGACCTCAGGAAAAGTTCCTTCAGTTTTCAACTTCAAATGGCCATCATCCATCTGAGTTCAGTTCTGGCTCTACCACTTACCAGCAAGTCACTTAGCCTCTCTGCGCCTCAGTTTCATCTGTAAAATGAGGGACATCCCAGGGTTCATAAGATAATTGAATGATGTGCAAATACAAAACATTTTTATTTTAGACAGAGTCTCGCTCTGTCACCCAGGCTGGACTGCAGTGGCACGATCTCGGCTCACTGCAACCTCTGCCTCCTGGGTTCAAACGATTCTCCTGCTTCAGCTGCCCGAGTAGGTGGGATTATAGGTGCCTGCCACCACACCTGGCTAATTTTTGTATTTTTAGTAGAGACGGGTTTCACTGCATTGGCCAGGCTGGTCTCGAACTTCTGATATCGGGTGATCTGCCCGTCTCGGCCTCCCAAAGCTGGGATTACAGGCGTGAGCTACCACGCTGGTCAGAATGCAAAACTCTTTTTATCCGTCTTGCTCTGTCACCAGGCTGGAGTGCAGTGGCATGATCTTGGCTCGCTGCAACCTCCGCCTCCCAGGTTCAAGTGATTCTCCCACCTCAGCCTCTTGAGTAGCTGGGATTACAGGTGCCCGCCACCAGGTGTGGCTAATTTTGGTATTTTTAATAGAGACGGGGTTTCACCATGTTGGCCAGGCTGGTCGCAAACTCCTGACCTCAGGTGATCTGCCCACCTCAGCCTCCCGAAGTGCTGGGATTACAGGCATGAGCCACCTTGCCTAGCTAAAACTCTTAACCCAACATCAAGCTCTTGGTAAGCACTCAATAAATGGAAGCCATTTTGATTATGATTATCAAAGTCTAGAATATAAAGTGGACTGTGTACATGTACTCTTTAGGAGCAGTCTTTTGGCCCCAAACTAGATTCTATGGGAATCCCCAGGTAAGATGTTCCTCCAAAATGAAGTGGAGCCATGTGACCCGGGGTCTTTAAACATTGCTTTCTCAAACCCTCCCCCAGTAGGGTACTTCTCCCCCAGAGGCACAGGGATCTGGCCACACTGAGAGATAAGCTTCTGGAAGTGGGGGCACATCAAGCATCTGGGTGGTACCAGTGCCTGGGCCTGACCTGGAGTCTTCACCAGCCTGCCCTTTTGGGGAAGCTTCTGACAATTTTGATTACCAAAATCTTCCCGCCTTTTGGGATAATACATTCAAATGCTCCATTGAGACAGACTTCTGTATCTTTACAGGCCCTAGAATGAGACTAACCCAAGGCCCAGCATCTGCAGAATGTCCAAGGTGGAACCAGGAAGGAACAACTAAACCACTCCTTTTCCCCTCTTCCCAACACACCCGTCTCTCCTCCCAGATCCTTGGAGCTCTCCGCCCTCAGAACCTACAAGTTGCCCAGGGGTCTTCCAGACCAGTCCCAATTGCTTCCAGCCTCCTTCCTCCAGCACAACCCTGCAGCCTTGGGCCACTAATCCTATGCTAAAGCCTCCCCCACCTCTGGGCTCAGAAGCAGGTGTAATCCCAACACCAGCAGGGAATCCCAGAGGTGAAGGTCACAGGAGAATCTTTAATCTTCAGTTCCCAGGAGAGAAGACACCCAAAGAGCAGGGAGCAGAAGCCAGCTCCAGGCCATCCATTTGTTTATTCATCAATCATTCATTTATGCATTAATCATTCATTCCCCCCACCCATCAATCACTCATCTGCTTATTTGTTCATTCAGTGTGTTTGTACCTTGTCCTTGCTTTGGTTACTGCAGATGTTGGTCCTCTCCTGCTTTGATCTGTCCCGTTTCTCTGGCAGCTGCACAGCAGAAGCCTTCTCATGTCCCTTGTTGGGTACTTGGCTGAGAGGCTGTCTCTCTCTCAGAGGTGCCTGAGGAAAGCCAAAGGGACAGTGCAGAGCTGTCTGCTGCCTGCAATTTCCCTTCCATTGCAAAATCCAGTCTTCTGGTCCATGGGTCAGTGGGAGAGATTGGGAGGGGCTGCAGAGGGGTCTCCAGGGCCAATCGAGGAATAATGGTCTGGACATCCTCACCGTGTGCGAGCTCTGGCTGTTTAAAAAATAAAAAGAAAAAACAATATGCTGATCCTTCTGGGAGAAAGGTGACTGTAGGAGACTCTAAGCTTCTGTGCCTGGTTCTGAGGCCTGAGCTCCGATCTTTGAGGGGGTTTGGGGAACATGGTATGGGAAAACCTGGGGCTGGAGTTTCAGAGGCCTAAGCTGTGAACCTTCTGACAGGTCTCCCGTCTTCCATCCTTCCATCTACCTGGTCCCCGTAAAGTCTGTTCTCAGCCAGCAGCCAGAGATCCTTTAGTAAAAGACCATGTCCTGCCTCTGCTCAAAACCCTGCCCTGACTTTCAGTTCTCTCAGAGCAAAAGCCAAGGCCCCACTTGATGGGGTCCCCCTCATCTCCCACTCACTCCCTCCATTCAGCGCCCACTGTCCCCATCCTTCCAGAACTCACCAGCCACACTCCTACCTTAGGGCTTTTGCTATCGTTGTTTCTTCTGAAACAGGCTTGACCTGGATGACATGCTTGAAAATGACTCACTTTCTCACTTCCTTCAAGTCTTTGCTCAATTGAAACCTTCCCCATGAGCCTACCATGACCCATCCTATTAAAAATTGCAAAGCACACAGGCGCGCGCACACACACACACACACACACATCCCCCTACTCTCAACCCCCCTGCTCCTTAGCACTCATCATCTTCTAACGTAATACATAATTTACTTATTATTTTTACCGTTTATTATCTGTCTCTGCCTGCTCAAGAATAACTTCCAATAGGGCAGGGGTCTTTGTATGTTTTCTTCACTGATGTGTCCCGAGGGTGGGCCATCCCACGGATGGCTGGTATATAGCAAGAGCTAGTAAAACATTCCTTGGATGAAAGAATGAATGAGTTAATGGGCTGTAGGAAGCTCTGAGGATGCAGCTTGTGAAGCCACGGGCTGTGGAGTTTGGGGCTTCTTGAGGGTAGAATTTAGGAGGCCCACAGTGGCTTCTATCAGCTGTGCTGAGGAGAGATGAGCCAGGCAAATTGCCCGCTCCCAGCCTTCTCGGGGAGGAAAGGTAGGCAGCAGCGTCGGTGGGGATTGCGCTAACTCAAGATGCCAGCTCCGTGCCGCTCTGGGGCTGGCCAGCGCTCTGGAGGTCATTAGCTGATTTGTTCTGCTCTGCAGAATGTACTTTTCATATTTAGGCAGAAAAAACAGCTTTCGATCCTTGTGCCCTTTCTTCTGTGAGCTGTAGCACATGGCCTGCTTATTATGAATTAATCCTCTAAAGAGCATGTTCATTCTTCTAATTTAATTGTGCTTCGTTTCAGAAAATAACTAAACCCAGTGCGGAATAAACTCCAATGCTGATCGGTTTTCAAGACGTTAACCTAAGACAAAACACTGCTAGAGGGCAGCAGCAATTTGGAATCATTAAAGGGAACCCATGTAAATAATAAAAACAAAACTAAAATGCAGAATTAAATTAAGGAATAGGAAATTAAATTTGGGAATCTAATCTAAAATTGAGGCCTTATATGCCCAGGCTTCCCTGGCTTGGCTCTTCACTCAGGAGTGCCCAGGAGAGGAGGTTCTGCAGAGGTTCCCACGACCGGGGAAGCGGCAGCCCCTCCTGGGTGACAGTGTGCTGCTCTGGGAAGAGAGATGTGGGCTGAAGTGGGAGAAAGGGGGCTTTCCTCCCACAGGGTCCACTGTGATGAAGACGAAAGCCACACTGTCACAGCTGCATCTGGATGGCTCGTCCTGAGCCCTGGTGACCGGTTCAGGAGAACTGCCTGCAGCCAAGAGTCCGAGCTGCCACTCACTAAGAGGAAGCACAGGAAATGAGGCAGATGGTGCTGAGTGGCTGCTGGCCTGAGATGCTGGGAGTGGTCAGCCCTGGGCAAAGAAGCTGCGCCAGCCCTCCTTCACCTTTGGGCCCTGGGCACCCTCCCACAGGTGACCCAGCTCAAGACGGAGGCTGAGGGAGTTTCCTCCTGCCCGGGCAATGGCCCCTAAGCAGAGTCCTGGCCTCCCCACCACCACCGTGAGAGCCCAGTTCCAGATGGAGGAGCCCCAGACTCCAGCATCACCATGGCAGGTCAGGCCTCCCCCAGGCAAAATGAGAAAGGGAGGATGGGAAGGATGGGGGCTGGGGATGAGAAGAGAGCCAAATTATAAAAGGTCTGCAAGTCAGATGTACAGTCAGGGGCAGAGTTAGCACCTTGGCTCAGGCTTCATTATGTATTGATTTTTTAGACCCTGTCCCTGGGGTAGTCTCTCTTTTTTCTCTCCATATTTCTACCTCCTCTGGCTCTCTTCCTCTCTTTCTCCCACCTCCCTCCTCAAAGTGAAAAGAGATCAGCCTTCTGAGTCAGACAGACTGATTTGGAGCCACAGTTCTTCCTCTTACTTGGTACTAGAGCTTCAACAAACTATCTTGCCTTCCTTGACCTCAGTTTCCTCATATGCAATGCTAATAATATCTGCCTCCTTGGTTTGGGCTAAATGCAAGAAAGCACCTGGCACAGAGCAGGCACTCAGGCACTTCTGCTTTTTCATTCTCTGTTTCACCAGTGATTCTTTACACGCCACTCTCTACACACACATGCACACACGTGCACACGTGTGCACACACAGGCTCCGCAGGCTCCATCCTCTGCCAAAGGCCTTAGACTGTGTTTCTAGAGCACCACAAGTAGTTAGAAAAAAAAAAAAAAAGTCCAGTCAATCAAATGCAATCAACTGCTTGCTTTGATTCACAAAGGCAAACATTCAAACAGACAGCCATATCCCAGAATCAAAGTGAAGTTTCCCATTGCCATTTTCATTTGGAGTTCTACATGGATAAATTAGCCACCTTAAAATAGATATCTTTTTTGAAAAAAGAAGAGAATACAAACAAGCAAAGAAAAACTAATAATCACTTGTTCTCATTTAATTCACATTTTGATCAAGAAACTGATGCACAAAATTAAGGCCACAATGTTGATTGGTCAGTTAAACAGTGATTGCGTCTAAAACTATCCAAGATGGAGACCACAAGGACAAAAAAGGCTAAGAGTTCTGTCTTGAATTCCCTGGCTACTTTGCTAACTGCCTGCAGACAGCATGCTAGTCTCTTGCCTGTCTCCTGATTTATACCCATAAATTAAGGCACTGTGTGGCACAACCAATCTCGGTTCTCCCAGAACAAACCCAGAAACCTCAGAGCAGCCACCTGGTATGGATCCAAAATCCGTGGAAGATCCACCTTCAATGTCAATGGAAAAGAAGCAGGAGAGCCACACCCTGGCCTGAGGCTACTAGGGAGAAGGAAGGGTTACCCTGAAGGTGAGGACCAGGGCCAGGTAAGCCACAAGGTTGGCCTACACTTGGGTCCAGGGGCAAATACTGGAAAATGACCCCTCAGCCTTTAAAAGTTAAAAAGGTATGCAAATTTCTTAGACATGTAAAACTCTTAACAGAAGACTTATCCAGGGAGCCCCACCTGTTGGGGAGCTCAGTTGATGGGGGGTTAATTTCTAGAAGGCTGGAGTAAGTGTGGTCAGTTAAATGGTATTATGGACCGCACGTTTCTACCCCCCGAAATTCATATGTTGAAACCCTAATTCCAAATAGGATGACATTAGGAGGTGGGGCCTTTGGAAGGTGATTTTGTTTAAATGAGGTCATGAGGATAGAGCTCCCATGATGGCATTAGTGACCTTACACGAAGAGAAAGAGACTAGAGTCATTTGAGGACACAGAGAAAAGACAGCCATCTGTCTTCTCTCCAGGAAGAGGACCCTCACCATCTGGAGGTGCTGGTGCCTTGATCTTGGACTTCCTAGCTTCCAAAACTGTGAGAAACAAATGTTTGTTGTTTAAACCACCCAGTTTATGGTATTCTGTTGTAGCAGCCTGAACTGAAAAAGACAAATGGTTTCTGTATTTCTGATCTTCAGTGAAAACCTCCTTTTCCAGAATATGAAACTGCCTCCCTGGGAGGGCTTTTGTGTGGAGGCAGTTTCCCCATTTTACCATGAAGCCTCAAGTCGTGTCTACCCAACAGAAGAGCTTTCAAGGTGGCTACACTTGAGAGGGAAACTAATTTGTTTCCCTAAAACAACTAAATTCCCTCCCATCTTAAGTCCATATAGCTTGAGTTTGTGCAACCCATCCAACCAGGGATCCTTTCCCCATTGGTAACTCTAATATTATTGCTGATAACACTACTGAAAATAGTCAACATTCATTGAGAGCTTACTTGATGCCACACATTTGTTCTAAGTGCTTCATAAGAATTATTTCATTTAATCCTTACAACAACCATATGACGTAGACATTATTGTCCCTATTCTATAGATGAGGCAACTGAGGCCCAGAAAACAGAGCAGCTAGCCCATTATAACAACAAAACACAGCAGCACCGGGGTTTGAACCTAGGCAATGCCCCAGATTCTGGAGTCTCCTCACCACTAAACAGCACTCCCTGTTGGTCACCAGCTCCCCCCATCCACACATCTATCCATAGTGACCCTAAATATAGGCCACATGGAAAAGAGAGTTCACCAGGCCTTTGGGAACTCATATCTGGAAGGCAGGCTTGTGTTTACAAAATGCCTTCCCACGGCTTTTCTCCCCTGGTCCTTGTGGAACATGGTAGCTAGGTCTTCAAGGTCATCCTTGCCTTTCAGCAAATGCTGTGTCCTGGGCTCTGTGGGGTGTATGGTATAGAGACAAGACCATGCTTTATTCTGTCTCATGGATTAACTTCTCACAGCCCATAAGGGCAACACAAGCTTGGCACCCAGCAGAACATTCCTGGAGGAAACAGCCTTGTCAGTGTACAGGTACTCATTTAAATTCCAGACCCTGGTTTTTAAGACACACATCTGCAGTGGGCATATGTAGTGATAGATGAAAACAGAAATGGTTTTCCACTATTTCTGTATTATTAGATGTGACCTACTATCGAAAGAGCAAAGAAAGAGTGGAAAATTAAAGGTGATTTGATATTAGCCTCCTATTCATATTAGAAAAAGTAACTGCTCTTGCGGTTTTCCTCACAGAGGTGTCTTTATTCATTTGACATGCCTTTAATAACTAATTCTAGTTGTCTGGTTGCCAAGAAAGATTTCCTACGGGCAGACTTGAAAGTGACTCGAAACTCTTTGCATGCCCGGCTTCAAATGATCCCAGAACAGCAAACATTCAGCTTCCCTCCAGACTTCTGAAGTGTGGGAATAACATGAAAGAATGAACAAGAATCATTCTGCAGCCTGCATACGCTATGAGCAGAGCTGTCTGGCAGAGGTTATGGCTCTGTCTACATGGACCAGGCATAGTGAGATTTGGAAATAATCTCATGCATTTGATCCATGGAGTCAGCCAAACCAAATGATTTATTTCAAGAAAATAATCTACTTTGGGGCCAGAATGATGTAGGTCAGTCATAAACAGACTAAGCTTTCCTCTCTCTGCACAGACCTGGAGAGGGCAGAGAAAGGCTGGGAAAACCACCACAATTGCTCTCATAGGGTCACAACCAAATAACTCATGCTATGAATGTGTACATATATTCACTACAATGGTCATTCATCTACTTATGGCAGGCTAAGTGGATGACATACATACATAAACTAATTCTCACAAGAATCCTACTTATGAGGTAAGAGTATCATTATTCCCATTTTACAAATGGGAAAACTGAGCCTCTGAGATGTTCAATAATTTTCCCAGGACTCACAGTTTTGGAAGTAGAAGTTGGCTAGGTGTTCATCAGATATTTCTTTTTTTCCTCCTGGGCACACAACAAGATGCCACTTTCCCTCCCATGAAGTTAGATGCGGCCATCTGACTGAATTCTGACCCATAGAAAGTGGATAGAAGTGACATACGTCATTTCCAGTTCCTGCCCATACATGATTCTCTCTTTTCCTAGTCAATGACTGAATGGAGATGATTCTGAGGACTTAGAAAGGATAGAACCTGAATATGGAAGAATACAGGATTCTAACCAACTGCTTTGAGCAGAACCCCTTCATCAGCCTGCATTGGATGGTGATATGAGCTAGAAATAACCTATTGTGTTAAGCCACTGAAATGTGATGATGGTTGGTTCCAGCTGAAAACCTAAACTGATTATTAATGCAACTCATAAGCTGCTTCCAAACTCAAAAACTCTAACATTCATGCTCTTAACCTTTTCTCTTGTCTGTAACCACACGGGGTCTCATCAACTTATCCCCAGGGGACATTAGGAGATGTCCCCTTTTTTGAGTATCAGTTTCCTTTCTGCTCTAGAGGTCCTAATGTGGTGGTGTGTTTGCTTTTCGCTTTTCTACCTAAGCAGACACATTTCTGTTGTTGTTGCTTTTTTTTTTTTTTTTTAAGAATCTGCTAAAAGCTACACCTACTATTTCTTGGTTAATCTATCCCCATCGTGGGGCTCTGCATATTCAAGTTGTCTTTGATTTCTCCTCTGCTATGTTATTAGTAACATCTGATCAGTTACTTGTATCTCTTCCATCCTTGTCCTTCACTGTATTTCCCCTTATCAGTCTCACCTGATTTAATCACAGCACTCTCCAAACTTGCCTCTTCTCCTCCTGCCCATCATCCCATTGACTCCAAAAGTACCTTCCTAAAACAGAGCTGGTCCCAGTATCCCCAGCATCAAATTTTTTCATGTAAAGTCTATCAATACCATAATGCAAATACCCTGTAATCAAGCAATTCCACTTATATGAATTTATAGATACATGCACAAAATGATATACATACAAACATATTCACTCCATCATTGTTTGAAGTGGATTGGAAACACCAAATGTCCATCAGTAGAGTCTTGTTACATCAACTATAGAATGCAATGAGCTCCACCTAAAAATCTCCAAGATTGGCTGGGCGCGGTGGCTCACGCCTGTAATCCCAGCAGTTAGGGAGTCTGAGGCGGGCGGATCACGAGGTCAGGAGATCGAGAACATCCTGGCTAACGCAGTGAAACCCCGTCTCTACTAAAAATACAAAAAAGAAAATTAGCCAGGCGTGGTGGCGGGCGCCTGTAGTCCCAGCTACTCGGGAGGCTGAGGTAGGAGAATGGCGTGAACCTGGGAGGCAGAGCTTGCAGTGAGCCCAGATCGCGCCACTGCACTCCAGCCTGGGCGACAGAGCAAGACTCCATCTCAAAAAAAAAAAAAAGTCTCCAAGATTTATGGTTAAGTATAATGTGCAAGGTACAGGACAGTGTATATAACATACTAATATTGGCGTTTAAAAAGTAACAGGGAGATATATTTACATATATGTTTACAAAGACATGGAATACCTTTGAAAGAATGCACAAGAAACTGGTAATAACAGCTGCTTCTGGAAAGGGAACTGAGTGTCTAGGGCTCAGGGATGAGAAGGAGAAACACTTTTCAGTGAATATACATTTGTATTGTTTGAAGACTTTATGCATGTATTAACTTTAAAAAAAAATAAAATAAAACTGTGCTTCCTAGCGCTTATTTGATGAAATCCAAATCCTGCAGGAAGAAAGAAGAGACTCTTCAAGTTCTGGCTCCAATACGTTTTTTCTGCTTGCTCTCTCACTCGACCGCACTGTTCTCTGAACATTCCTGGTACTCGCTCATCTCTGTGCCTTTGTTTAGGTCTCTCCCTCCCCTGGAAAGTCCCGTCCCTATTCAGCAGAAACTAATCCATGTTATCTCCTTCATTTTCTTTATAACTCTATATGATGGCCCTTTTCCCCAGTTTGCTCTGCACAAGAGATGCGTCTTTCTTTCCTACAAGATGATATGTTGTCTTATACATTGAAAGTGTTCAAAATGTGGCTGTGCCTTGAACCAAAGCTATAATTCTACGTGTCTCAGCAACAGCTTCTAGAAATGGCTGGGAAGGGGGAAAGGGATGGGCTCACCCTTCCCCACAAAGAAGGAGTCAGATCTAAAATCTATCCCATTAGGTTGGGGGCTGGACTAAGTAAGTAATATATCTCAGCCCAGGATACTGGAACATTCTGCAAGGATGAACCTCCTTCCTCTGGTTCACTCCCAAGGCCACTTCCCCATCCCCAGTCTCTTTGCCCAAAGACCAACAAGTCCATGGTACTGCTATGCTCGAGACTGAAATGGTCTCTTTGGCATCAGGCTGACTGCATGATGCTTTCTGGGGAGAGAGACATCCATTGCCCTAGACCACAGTCTGGGGTTTAAACTCAGTTGTCACAATTATTTGAAGCCTATTAAGTTTATTTACGTTCCAAAGCAGGTCCACTAGAGAAGGACCATCATAGTCGTAAATATCAGGGCTGCTGTTCTCCAGACCCAGCTGTGCCTCTATGCCCCTCCCTTTCTCAGCGCTACCGGCCCTGCTTACAGACTGGAGCCAGGCGCTCTGATTCGGTGCAGTACCCATGCCCTGTTCAATCAATTCTGCCGGCCCAGCTAGTCAACACGCACTTCTGCACGTTCTGTGTAGTGGGAGTATGTCTGAACAAGACTCGGATCTCCGTGGGAGTGATGGCATCTTCTAGTCCTGCCCATGTTAAATACATAAGGTTCAGGATCCAGGCTTTTGCCTCCAAGACTCATGGGGACCTAAGGGCTGGCACTGAATCCTGGGCAGAGTTAGGGACCCTTCTAACTCAACTAGAAGTCTTTGAGAAAACTAAGGACTGATTGCATGTCTGCTGAAGATGTTTGCAGAGTTCTTGGCTGCGTGAGGGTTTCATCATTTTACCCATCGGTGTGGTGTAAAGGAGACCGCTTAGTCCTAAGAGCAGTGTTTTCCAAAGCATATGCCATTGTACACTGGTCTTGTAAAATGAAAAAGTAAAGATGATTGTGTAGTCAAAAAGTTTATGAAACAGTGGATACTAGATCCTCGTCTGGGGAGATTCATAGTGTACTTCGCATATTAGAGGGCCTGAGAAGTCCTGCCATAAAGAAAATTGTTTAACTCAGTGTGATCTAAACATGTTTCACAAAAGAATCCTCTTTTGGTGACATCGATGGGTATCCCTTGGTAGCAGTGTTGCATGAAGTACCTTTGGGGAAAGCTGCCCTTAGAAATGCGTATGTATGTGTGTCCCTCATGGGCAGAGCTTCCTGAGGCTTGGTCTAGGGGGAGGAACACGTCTCTAACTTCTGCCTCCCTGTCTTCCAGTTCCCAAGTCTTGAGCTGGCCAACACGCCTGCCCAGGTACAGGTGTTCTTCCTTTCTCTGCTGGCTGTTTTTTCTCTGCCCCCGCCCAGGATGTTGGAGGGAGGAAAGGGAAATGTCAGCTTCAACTTCAACCAACTGGCCCATTCCCCACCTACCTGTAGTTTCGCCCACAATCTGACTTCATATCTACCGTTTCTTGTTTCTTGTTTTTAAAGAATGAGATTGAAAAATTACTCTTTACCCTTCTTCCCAAGTTTACTTCTCCTAGGAAGCCTCACCTGCGAGCATGTGCAGTTGGTTTAGGGCAGTGGTTGTCAAATTGTGGTCCCTGGATCAGCAGCGACGCAACCGCATCACCTGGGAACGTGCTAGAATTGCAAATTCTCAGACTCCCACTGAATTAGACATTCTGGGGTAGAGCCCAGCAATTTTTGTTTTAACAAGCCCTCCAGGTGATTCTGATGCAAACCATTAGTCTAGGGTGTTGGAAATCCCTTTCACTGAGCAGGTTCTATTTTTCCTCATTCGTTTTCTGCACATGTTTTTATTTATACCACACCAAATTCCGAAAAGGGTGAGGACAACCAATACTGAAATACTTAGGTGCTAGCACAATTAAAACAAATGTACAGACACTCTTCCTCCCAATAACTGCCCGGCTCACACCCTCACCTCCTCCAGGTCTCAGAGAGGCCCTCCTTGATCATTTCCAAAATGTCAATCTCCTCTCACTGCCCTCCTGCTCCCTGTCCTCCTCTACTTTATTTTTCTCGTTAGCATTGATTATTATGTATATACAATCGATACAATTTATTTTATTTTCTCTCTCCTCCCTTGAATATAAGCTCCATGGGGCAGGGCTTTTCATCTATTTTGTTCCCTACTTCATCCCTAGCACTAGAATGATTCCTGCTTCAATACACATTTGTTCAATAGAGGACCCTTATCATAAGGAGGAGAAGTCTGCTATGGTGATGAAACATGGAATTTTACTCTGAGCTTCCCAGCAGTCAAAGAGTTACAAAGATCTCTTTATCAAATAACAGGAAATCAGAGAGTCCTTTTGAGAAAGACAGAATCAGCCCAGAACTCCTTTTTGCCGTGTGTGCTCCCTGGTTGGGTAACAACCATTTCTGATAATGTCCCTGGGAGGCTCTGCACTCATCTCAGAGCAGCCTGGAAGTCTCAACCAGCTTCTGTCTCCACCGATTCAATCCCAGGGAAGTTTTTCTTTTTTCTCCAGTGAGAAATGGGCAGACTCCTCCCAGAGATGTCTGTGCTGAACTGGTCTCCTAGCAGGAGAAGCGAAAGGGCACACAAATTACAGGAAAAGGTCTGCTTGTTGAATCAGTTTTGTAGGTTAAACATGGTGGGACAGAAGGGAAGGGGCAGGAGAGCGTTCAACCATATTGAGTTCTTTTTTAAACTGCCTGGAAGGGTAGCCCCCACCTGGGAGAATGTATCTAGCACTGATAAATTTATAAAGTATTTGACCTTTAATCAATCCTAATATTTTCAATCCACAGAGCCTTCTTAAACGCCTGCAGCCCTGCCCCTAGGCCCCTATTCATCACAATTACTGCTCCAACTGTCGGAGGCAGGGCATGAAATGGCGCACGCTGACGTCCAATATTTTATCACTAATAAAGAGAAACATCCCAAGTATTTGCACAGTTCTGATACTTTCCAGCCCCGAGCCCAGGAAAAGGGGGAGTGTGGTGATTTATGCGCACTGCCAGGCATTGTTAATTGGGCTCTGGGCTAGAGGCCCTGGAGCTGCTTTTCTTTGCTTCCCAACCATGAACCAGGATGTGCAGAGAACAGTGGGTCAGGGGTGCAAGAGACGCCCGCAGAGCACACAGTAGGCCCTCACTCAGTACCTGGGAAGTGCTGGAAAACACTAGAGGGCAGTTTTTCAAAATCAAGGTTTGGCAAGTGCTCACCTCCACTGGTGGCTTTGTAAACAGATCCAATGTTTATAAGCAATCTCCTTCTACTTGTTGCCACGGCTGGGCTGCAATCCTCCCCACGTTCCTTGTCTCGCCTTCCCGCCCCTCCCCCACCCCATCCCTAGTCAGGGTCTACAGTCCAGCCCCGTTTCCTTCTCAGTTCAAAGTCCCTCCCTGTCTGCCTCTCAGCTCCAAGCAGAGGGAAGCTCAGTTTCCAGTCACAGCATTCAGACAACCCACAGGCTGCATCTATATGGCACCCAAACATCTGGATGAAATGTAAACAAAACAAGCAGATGTTTCTCTTTTATTACAGCAGGTGCCTTAGCAGTGCCCTCAGCCTGGGGCTGAAAGCGAAGGGCTCCCTCTGGGAACTAGGACACCAGAGTCCAAGTTCCCAGAGGGAGTTTGGGAGGGCTGCCTACCCTTGACCTTATCAAGGAGCTAGTCCCTTGGGTGTCATAGACAGGGATGAGCGAAGAAAGCCAGATACTCCTAGGGAAAAGATGCTGGTGAAACTGACAATGGAGGATGGTGTCTGTGTGGGCAGAATGAAAGGTTCGGGAATTGGGAGCAAAAGAAGAAGATGCCAATGCAAATCAGTGGAGGAAGGCGTTGATTTCAAATAGCTCTCTAATTTCATTGTGACAAAGAGTTTCCTGAGCCTCCACATTCCACACCACCGCCTTCCAGGAAAAGAAACAAGACGTGGCCTGCACAAATCTGCATCTTCGCCCAGGGTCTCCTGGGCAAGAGGAGTTGGGCTCCAGAAAGAGAGGATGTCCTGGGGGCTTGAAAGACCTGGGGTTTCAAAAACAGCACACACCTCCCCTTTCTCAGGCCATCTTCCATCTAACACGAGACAAAGGGATGCATCACATTAGACTAATAAAGGTGGGTTGAGAGGTTCATGAAAGGGATAATTGAGGAAAGACAGGGGGACAATGGACCATGAAGAACAGAGTGATAACAGCCACAGAGAACCAAAGGTAAAAACAGATGAATTGGTTCCCATTTGCCTTCCCTTCACTCCTGCCAGCCCCTCTATCCTGACTCTGTGTGGCCCACTAACATACTCCCCCAGTGCAGTCCTGATCCTCTTCCCTGCTCCCCCAGCCCTGTGTGTGACACTCACACTCCCCCAGGTCTCTCCTCTACTCCTCAAACCCTGGGTGCACCGACACTCTCCAATCCTGTCCCCAACTTCCCTAGTCCCTGGGTGTAACACTCAACACACTCCCAGTCCTGTCGCCTCTCCCTCAGTCCTGTGCGACACTGAACACACACCCCCAGTCTTCTCACCCATCCCCTAGTCTCTGTGTGTAACACTGAACACACTCAATCATGACCCCTACCTCCCCAGCCTCTAGGTATAATGCTAAACACACTCCTAGTCCTGTTCCTTACTCCCCCAGCCTCTGGGCGTGGCATTAAACACAGTCCTCCAGTCCTCTCCCCCACTCCTCTAGCCCTGGGTATAACACTGGACATGCTCTCCTGGCCGTCTGCCCTTTCTCAGTCTTGGATGCAACACTAACACGCCCTCCAGTCCTGTCCCCCATGCTCCCAACCCTTGGGTAAGGCACTGCTCCCGCACTCAATGGGGAGCCAAGGAACAGTTACGTTCCCTTGGCTCCTCCACGGTCTGTCACAACAAACACATTCCTCAGGGCCACCTTCCTTGGTGGCAGCTATTTTACCCTACTATCTGCAGAAAGACTCTCAGGTCCGTACTGTGATCCTGTGTGCCAGCCCAGCACCAAGCATTGTGGAGACAGAGGGAGAGAGAGAGAAAGGGGAGACAGAGGAGAGAGAGTGGGGATGGCAGCAGTGGTGAGGATTGCAGCTTCTCATGCATCCATTGATTAGTGGACTTTGTGTCAAAGGCAAATATTTTCCTTTGACCTCAGTGTTCCTGTCTGCAACACTGAGCTGCAATCTGGCATCAAGCACCCTGGGAAAGGGGCTGATTGCCACAGAGAGTTGAGAATTCAATAACTGGACTCTGGTTAGGACCGGGTCAGACACAACGTGGAGAAAGAGGTTTATATTTTGGGAGGGAGGTAGCATTTTTGTTTTTTTTTTTCTTGCTTTTTTTTTTACGAAACAGTAACTTTCAAGCAATGCCTCCAGGCTTTGGGGTTTCCAAGTGACGAATTTTACCTCTGATAACCACAACAACCCCTGAAAGAAGTGGAGGCTTTCCTTTCATATTTTGGGGGGCTGGGAGGGGCAAGGGGTAGGAATCAGACACAAAGAAAACTGAAGTATGGGTGATCCAATTCCCCTTCCCCCAAGTAGCCTTGCTTTTTAGCTCCATGGGTTAGAAGTTTATAGGAATTCTGGATCCATGGTTTCCTATGGTCGCTTTTACAGATCTTGTTAATTTATTACCCGTGGTTACACTTTTAATGGAAATCATGAAGAAATGGCAAAGGAAACATGAGCTAATTTTTTTTCCAGTGACACATTTCACTGCTATTTAAATAGCTGTTTTGCCAAACCAAACACAGCGCTTACAGCCAGCGGTGACACATGAAGGAGATCACTGTGGCCGATCCTGCCTGCGGCATCCAGAACAGGCGAGACTTTCTCTCAGCTTCCCCAAGGGCCGGACGCCAAGGGGGGCAGGTAGGGGAGCTGGAGCCTGGGGCACAGCTGGAGCCCCAGAGCTGGGTGAGTGCAGCTTCCACCCGCCCCGGGCACGGCTGCTTCTCCGCTGCCTTCTGTCCACTGCTCACCCCTGAGGGGCCCTGGGGTGACTGTTTTCTCCCACCAGCCTGGGGGACCCTCCCAGAGTGGGCCACAGCAAGGCCACCAGCAGGGCCTCCTGGCCCTCACTGCAGGATGATCTGCTCAGGCCTTTAGCCGGGAACATTATCGGGTTGTATAAAACCAGAGAGACACTTTGGGGAAGCCCTGGCCAGCTTAGTTCCAGTTCTGTGATGGCAGCAACAGTGGTACTGTGACCACGCTCACACAGGGTGCCTTTGTTAGGCAATCGCAGAGTCTGTGACTTCTCCTCCTCAGAAATGTTGGCCTCTGATGCACTCTTGCTCCCCAACTTGGGGACTGTGATGTCACCAAGCATTTATGAGCTTCTCAAGAAGCCCATTGAGACTTGTGGCATTTGGCAAGAGAGACTCCAGGGCCTGGGATGTTGGAGAAGAGGAAGAGGCCACAGTCTGTGGCGATGGCTGGTGTAGGAGGAATGGAGGGGAAACTGTTCACAGCAGCCAAGTCAGAACTTCCCCAGGGTTAACAAATGCAGTGGGATTGAGGGAGGCAAAGTGCTTAGGGTCTGACATGAGGGCTGTGGAGACCTTGATTCATTTGTCCGATCTCAGAGGCCCTGTGACAGAGAACCCAGGGGCACCAACCTTCTGCCTGTGAGCTCCACTAATGAACAGCAGGAAGGGGCAATCCAAGAAGCAGGCACAAAATGGGGAGAGAATATTCTGGAGGGAGGAGCCTGAGCCAGCAGGAACTAGGATTTCAGCCCCACCCAGGCCCTGCTGGATCCTGAACAAGTCTAGCTACTTCTCAGATTCCCCCTCCGTGGGATGCTCTGTGGCCCCCAGAGCCCACTGCCAGTGTCAAGGTGGCAGAGCCGAGGGACTGTGACAGAATCTGGGCAGCAGGCCTGCTGGCACCCTGGGAGAAACCAGTCTCCGTCCTCTGCTTTGCAGGGAGAAAACCCACATTAGCGAGGCTGGGGGAGAAGTGAACTGTCATCTTCCCTTTGCCAAAAAGTATATTAAATTCACTGACCACATTTTTCCAAACCCAAGTGCAGAGGACATTAGATCAACGCACACTGGCTGGGCTCTGGTGCGCCGGGCACCCCACACATTTCATTTTGCATTATTAATATTTAAACCAAAGCAGCTGTTTGCACACACAGAGCCCAGAGCCTGCCCAAGGCTCCTGTGGAGACTTCTTTCTGGGATCAGATGCACTAGCTAGGAAGCCCATTGTTGACCCTCAGGACTTTGCATTTCCCCAAGTAGACATTCATTGGTCAGGGATGGATGAGATTTCTGGGATATTTCCGAGCAAGGGGAATTGGTGGTTTGTTGGCAAGTGCAGATTCTGATGATCTGGCTTCCCTGAAATTCCTTGAGGAACTAAGTAGTAGGGCCCACCCTGAGCAGATTTTTGGGAGGGGTGAAAGTATCTCTTTAGGCACCAACCTCCCCTCTGAGCCCTCTTCTGCCAAGCATTTTGCACCATAGAGCCTGGAGTCCTCCCCCTGGGCGTTTGCAAGTTAAAGCCTCATCTCTAAGCCTGGCTGGGAGACTCTTGCCTGAGTCCTGCCCTGCAACCTGATGTACACAGCCCCTTCCCAAGCTGCCTCAACTCCCAATTTCAGCCTCGTGCTCCAACCACCAGAGTCTGCTCTGTTTTCCAGACACACTAAATTCTGTTCTTCCACAGACCACCTGCTATTTCTGCTTGCCTTTGAAATCTCAGGACAAAATTCACCTCTTCTCTGCTACCCCCACTCCCCGCTAGGACAAATTAATTACTCTTCTCTCCTTCCATCATACTTTGTCCACCTTTATTTTGACATATATCTCAGTATATTGCAAATCTTTGTTTTTATACCTGCACTTTCAATGCACACCATGCTTTAAATAGAGTATATTATGTAATTTTTTTTTTTTTTTTTTTTAGATAGAGTCTCACTCCGTCACCCAGGCTAGAGTGCAATGGTGCGATCTCGGCTCACTGCAACCTCCGTCTCCTGAGTTCTGATTATCCTGCCTCAGCCTTCCAAGTAGCTGGGATTACAGGTGTGTGCCACCATGCCTGGCTAATTTTTGTATTCTTAGTAGAGACAGGGTTTCACCATGTTGGTCAGGCTGGTTTCAAACTCCTGACCTCGTGATCTGCCCACCTCAGCCTCCCAAAGTGCTAGGATTACAGGTGTGAGCCACCATGCCCAGCATATTTATGTAATTCTTACAACAACCCTCTGAAGTAGCTACTATAATTATCCCCATTTTACAGATGACAAATCTGAGACTTGGAGATCCTGAATAGCTCATCTAAGGTTACCTAGTTAGAAAGTATGTGTTTTCCCCACCACCCCAAAACTATGAGCTCCTCAAAGAAGTGGCCATTGTCTTATGCATCCAGGGCCTGCGTAACACACTGTCTCATTTTAAGTGCTCAGTGTTTGTCAAAATAATTTTTTTTTTTTTTGACGGAGTTTTGCTCTTGTATCCCAGGCTGGAGTGCAATGGCACGATCTCAGCTCACTGCAACCTCTGCATCCAGGGTTCACGCAACTATCCTGCCTCAGCCTCCTAAGTAGCTGGGATTACAGGCATGTGCCAACACCCCTGGCCAATTGTATTTTCAGTAGAGACGGGGTTTTGCCATGTTGGTCAGGCTGGTTTTGAACTCCTGATCTCAGGTGATCCAACTGCTGCAGCCTCCCAAAGTGCTGGGATTACAGGTGTGAGCCACCACACCCAGCCTCAAAATAAAATTAAATAGAGCAAACAGAATTATTTTCTCAGTTTGGGACCTGCTGAGATGCCCTCGTGTCACCATTTTCTTCAGGGTACAGCCCTAACCCTGGCTCCTGGAGAAAGAGGAGTAAAAATGCAGCTGTAAGCCAGACCTGGATTCAAATTCCCATTCCACCTGAATTTAAATTAGCCATGTCTCTGTTTTTCCATTTGCAAGCTGGTGAAAATAATAGTACCAAACTTAATTTAATTATTACAGGCCGGGCGTGGTGGCTCACACCTCTAATCCCAGCACTTCAGGAGGCTGAGGCAGGCAGATCACGAGGTCAGGAGATCGAGACCATCCTGGCTAACACAGTGAAACCCTGTCTCTACTAAAAATACAAAAAATTAGCCGGGCGTGGTGTCGGGCACCTGTAGTCCCAGCTACTCGGGAGGCTGAGGCAGGAGAATGGCGTGAACCCGGGAGGCAGAGCTTGCAGTGAGCTGAGATTGTGCTACTGCATTCCAGCCTGGGTGACAGAGCAAGACTCTATCTAAAAAAAAAAAATTATTGCAACAACCAGTTCAGTCCTGCCTGAGGCGGATTAGAGAAGAGAGGAGGAGGTCATGGCCCACAGGAAAATTGTAAGGATTAAATGAAGTGATATGTGGGGAGCATCTAGCCCATCTTGCCACATTTATAGACATACGTGTTGATGTCTTGGGACACCGAAGTGCTTTGACGGCAACGATGATGACAATGTGATAGATTGCCATATAGTGCCTTATAGGGCTCCACATGGATAACTTCAACTAGCCCTTACAACTATTATGAGCCTAGCATTACTGTCATAATCCTATTCTAGACATCTGGAGCTGTGGAACAAACCACTCCCCAAAAAGTAGTGCCTTAAGACAGTAATTTGCGTTGCTCACAAATCTGCAATTTGGGCAGGGCTCAGTGGGGAAGCCCCTTCTCCCTCCTTGGTTCAGCATCAGCTGGGCCAGTAGAAGACTGAGGGCCAGAATCATCTGATGACTCTCATGTGTCTGGCCATTGATACTGGTTGTCGGCTGAGACTTGAGCTGGGACCCTCAGCCAGAACCTATATATACCCTCTCTGCATAGCCTGGGCTTCCTCACAGTATGATGGGCAATTTCCAATTCTGGGGTGGGGGTGAAAGAAAGAGAGAGCATGCCAGCGGAAGCCACATGCGTTTTGTAACCTAGCCTAGGCAGTCACGTGAAGTCACCTCTGATGCATTTATTTGTTGAGACAGTCACAAAGACCTGTCCAGATTCAAGAGCAGGGAATGTGGACTCCACTTCTCAATGGAAAGTGCCAAGGTTCTAGAAGAGCATGTGGGACTGGAAATACTGCTGTGGTCTTTTATGAAAAACACACAGGGGAGAACATTGAGGCTCAGGAGGCTGTGACTGGCACAAGAGCACAGCCAGAACCTGAACCCAGGTCTTCTGACTCCAAACTCTGTGCTTTTCCCACTGCACAATGGGATGTCTGATCCCACTGACTGGGGCTTCAGAAGCATCTTGCCCCTCTCCACATCACAGGGCCTTTCAAAGCACGCACCTCCTCACACAAACCTGCCCACAGCCTGACTTACTTCCAGCCGTCCTCCTCCTTGCTGGGCCTGACTTACTTCCAGCCATCTTCCTCCTTGCTGGGCCTGGCGAGAAGAGCTCCTGAATGGGTTGGACCCACCCTGCTGCTTCACTGCCCAGGCCAAGTTGGGGGAAGCCAGTGGGAAATGGGGCCCACCAGGAGCTAGAACTGGGGAGGCCCAGTACTCTGGGGTGAGGGCGGGAGGGAATGACAGTGAGAGCAGTGTCTGGGATGTGTAATTCCAGACGACAGCAGGAACTAAGACTGGGTAATTTGGGGAATTTTTGGAAAATGTGAGTGTGATGTCAGCCTCAGTGAAAGACAGAGGAAGACTGGAAGGGGGCCGGCGGCTGTCCTGGGGGGCCGGCAGGGGAAGGCGAGGGGAGTTGAGTTGTAATGGGAGGAACAGTGTATTAGTCTAGAAAAGTTTAACTTGAAGCTCACAACCCCCACCCTGCGCCACCCCTCTGCCCAGTGCCAGCAAATCACACAGATGTGGTGACAACCCATGCTGGTGAGCCCTGGTCGAATCCAGGGGAAGAGATGGGAAAGCACTGATTTCTTCATAGACTGTTAAGCGACTGAGCACAAAGCCTTTTGCCAGTCCAGAGCCAGAGCACTGAGGGTCATCAAGGAGCCCTGAGAAATCCATGCCGAGGGCCAGGAGCAGGAAGGAGGAGACCATAGAGGTCAGAGCTGGGGCAGTCTGAGCCTCAACAGACTCTTTGGGGAATTTGGTCGGTGCCTCTAGGAGCGTTTTAGATTGACCTGTTAAGCTCCATCCTCAGAATTGTGTGCCATCCACACAACCTGCCCAGAGGTCACCTCAGGCCTGGAGTTCAGATTCATGTCTGAAGACTCAGAGGCCAGATCAGCTGTGATCATACTCTCCACTCTATTCTCTACAGCTTTGTAACCTCAGGCAAGTCACTGGACCTCGTAAAGACTCAGTTTCCTCCGTCCTAAAATGGGAGCAATAATAGCTGCCCCAAAGAGCTGCTGTGAGCCTGAAATAAGATAGTAGAGGTTAAGTGCCTACCACAGGGTCCAGCACATAAGGATTCAGTAAACGGTCATTCTCTCTCCTTCTTTTTCTCTTCCGTTCCTTTACATAAACCCAGATGATGATTCATCCTAACCCTTGTTCAGTCCAGACTTACAGAGCCAAAGAGAGGCAAAGCTGATAAAGCACTGGGGCAGGGAGGATGGACAGGAGGAAGCTCGTACTCTTCAATCTTATAGCCACTTTTTGCCTTTAGGAGTCCACGGTATAGGGGCCCTGGCAGAGCAATGGGAAAGCCCCTAGACCCAAGTGCCAGCCCCCAATGTGGGAAGGGAAGCTGGAGCTGGAGGCTCCTCTCGTCACCTTGTGCTATCTGTCCTTAGGGTCCAAAATCTGTTCTTCAAACCTGCTACTCCATTAGGCCCCAGCAGGGTACCAGCAAGAAAGACAGAAGCACAGGTACTAGGGGAGGAGTTGCTTTGTCCCAGTGCTGGAGACGCGGCCCCACGCTCTCTACGCCTCTGTCTCCTCACCCAGAAAGTCAGGGGGTTGCATGGAGGGTGCGCTGCCTGCCTGACATCCTGGTGTCACATACCTCCCCACATCCCTCTCTATCCTCTTGCAACCCCCCTCCCAGCCCTTTCGATGAGGCCTCAGACAGAGAAGCCATGCTCGTCACAAGGGAAGTCCTGGGCTGCGGCCTAGGAGGACTTCTCTAAAATCCTTTCTGTGGCTCTGACTTAGGCCTCCAGGTTCCTCTTTCCTGAGTCAGGGCTGGGGTTTGAGTAGAGGGGACTGTAGCCTCTGACTTTCCTGGAGGACTCTGATGCTTATTCTTACTCCTGTCTCTCATGGGTTTCTGTCCCTCAGGCATTCTTGGAAGTCTTAAGCCACCTCTCAAAGTTCCTGTGTTAAAAATGCTTTCCCTAGAACCTTAGGGATGAGGGCGAAAAATAAACAACCTCAAATCTTATCTGTGGCTTTATTTTGAGACTTCTAGCAACCTGAAACACCCCACCCCCACCCCACACACCCCAGCCCTTTCTCCTCTCCTGGAAGCTAGGGCATCCTCCATTTCAGACCTGCCTGAGCCAGACTGGGGAAGGGAGGAGGTTATGGTCCATGGAAGAGTTATACCCTGAACTTTATGGAGTTTGCAGTGGCCAGGTGTGGAGCCAGGTCCCACCTTTCTCAGCAACATCCAGAGAAATGAAATTCTGGTTCCACAAGGCAAGAAGGAAAGGGGGATGGGAAGACAAAAGGAAGAGAGAGGATAAAAGAGAGTTTTTGTAGAGAAGGCAGAAGGTAGCCTACAGGTAAGAGGAGAGGTAATGGAGAGGTTAGTCATGTCATATCCAATAAGTGATGGGGGATAGGAAGTTTCTGTGGGTTGACAGAGTTACTGACCATGGAAGCATGTTTTAGGCAAATGTTAGGAGCTAAGTTGCATCTGAGAAGAGCCCATGGACCTTCCACGGGCCACAGCTCACGATCATCCACCCGCAGAGGATTCATGGCCAAAATCTTCCTTGGGAAACCCACTCCTGTCTTCAACTCCAGATCTTCTGCTCCAGGGAGGAGCCTCTGGGCAGCTACAGCCAAACATTCTCTGGACTCTTCCAGGCCCAGCATTTATCTTAGGGTTATTTTCACTCCCAAGAACAAAGAAGCTTTCTATTCAAGTGGTGAGAACCCACACCTCTGACAAGCCATAGATCACCCACAGGGAGGGCCACAGGGGCTGGTCCAGCACGTGGCGCTGCTTCTCCCTCCCATCCAGACCCTCAGAGCGGGTGTCTGGCTCACCATGGCTTGCAGTGGGATCCCAGGCAGAGGGCAGAAACTGTATAAGACAAATTGGTTCTGAAAGCCAGAAGCCAAGACAGGGCAGGGAGAGGAGAAGAGGGAGGCTGACCGACTGGAAGAGTGAGGGCACCAAGGAGCCCCAAGCAATCCCTGCTTAGATCCAAACTCTATAGACTTAGTCCCCTTATATGAGATATATGACAATCATCCAAATCAACTGGGGAGCTTTCAAAAAAGGTAATAAAAGAACATGGTATATAAGGGTCAACTGTACTAGAATGATGTATAGTAGACTCAGCACTCCCAGTGACACACACTGTAGCCAAGTTTCTTTTTCCTTCAATAAATATATTTGAATACGGTAGCATATATATAGATATACATGCATATAGATAGAAGTGTGTTTACATATATATATGTATATGTATAAACTCCATTTCTACACATCTGGTAAGACATTAAACATTGTTCTACAATGTCCTTTTTATATTTAACCATATAATTTGTAAGCCATTCCATATGTGTACGTATAGAACTGTCTCCTTTTTATTGAATTCTTAATATTCCATTGCATGGCTATTGGTAGGTAAGTAAGTAATTTCCCATCTTTTTCTATTTCAAATAATGCTACAGTAAATAGAGTGCAGTAACACACTGTTTCATGCAGATTCATGAATACTAATAGGGAATATTCCTAGAAGTAGAACTGCCAGACAGATCAAAGGACATATGCATGGGTTTTTTGTTTTGTTTTGTTTTGATTAATATGCTAAATTGCTCTCTGTAGGTGTGGTATTTATTTACACAGACACCAACAATATATGAGACTGCCGGTCTCTGCACATCTTACACCAACATGATGTTATACAACTTTTCATCCACATTAATTTGATAGTTAAGAAAATAGCATTTTAGGCTAGCTGCAGTGGCTCATGCCTGTAATCCCAGCACTTTGGGAGGCTGAGGCAGGCTGATAACTTGAGGCTAGAAGTTCAAGATCAGCGTGGCCTACGTGGCAAAACCCAATCTCTATTAAAAATACAAAAATTAGCCAGATGTGGTCAGCCTGGACTACATGGCAAAACCCATCTCTATTAAAAATACAAAAATTAGCCAGATGTGGTGGCACGCGCCTATGATCCCAGCTATTTGGTGGACTGAGGTGGGAAGATTGCTTGTGCCTGGGAGGCAGAGGTTGCAGTGAGCGGAGATCACGCCACTGCACTCCAGCCTGGGTGACAGAGCAAAAGCCTGCCTCAAAAAAAAAAAAAAAAGAAAATAGCATTTTATTGTGGTTAAAACTTACATTTCGCTTATTCCAAAAATGTTGAGAAACTTTTAAGGTGTCTAAAAGTCATGTATACTTGCATTAGCTTCAAAAATATATAGATCCCTGGGTCTTGTACTCAAAAGCCTGATTCAGTAAACCCCTAAATCAGTACTTTTTAAAAATACTCAAGTGATTGGGGTAAATATTTCTTAAACAAAACATAAAAAGTACAAACCAAAAAGAAATGATTGATAAATTGTACTTTGATTAAAATTTTAAATGTCTGTTCACTAAAAGAAAGTACAAAGTCAAGCAATAGACTGGGAAAAAATCCTCGTTAAAAGTACGTCCCACAAAGAACTCATAACCAGAATATACAAAGAAAGCTCCTACAGATCAACAAGAAGGGAAAAAAATAACAACCTATCTTTTTAGGCAGACCAAAGACATAAATAGACAATGTATAAATGAAGATATGTGAATAATCAATACACATATGAAAAGATGTTTATTTCATAACTCATCAGGACAAGGCAAGTTAAAACCATAATAAGATACCACTACCGATGGTAAACTGGTAAATATTTAATAACTGATACTTCAGGGGGAAAAGCCTGATTTGCAGTTTTTTGTTTTTTGTTTTTTGTTTTTTTTGGTGTGAAAACTCCCACCATTGCTAATTTCAAGCCACCAATGCGACATCACTGAATGCATAATTGGGAAGAGGTGTATGTAATTGACTCTCACAAGCCCCACAGGCTGGCTCCAGCACATCACTGAGATCACTGCAAACCCACCATGAAGGCTAAAATGAAAAAGACTGAACATATCAAGTGTTGACAAAAATGTAGAGCAAGGAGAATGCTAACACATGGCTAGTGCAATGTGCAAATGTAGAGCAAGGAGAATGCTAGAATATAGAGCAAGGAAATGTAGAGCAAGGAAAATATAGAGCAAGGAGAATGCTAACATATGGCCAGTGCAAAGTGCAAATCAGTTTAATCACATTGGAACACTGTTTGGCAGTATCTACTAAGGCTGTGATCCTATGTCTGATCCTATGACCCTGGAAGCCCCATAGAAATGAATGCATATGTGACGGTTATTTTATGTGTCAACTTGACTGGACCATGAGGTACCCAGACATTTGTCCAAACATTATTCTGGGTGTGTCTGTGAGGGGATATCTGGACAAGATTAGCATTTGAATTGGTAGATTGAATAAAACAGATTGCCCTCCATGGTGTGTGTGTTCCTCATCTAATCAGTTGAAGACCTGAATAGAACAAAAAGACTGAATGAGAGGGAACTCCTTCTGCTTGACTGTCTTGAGCAGGAATATCAGTTCTCTCTTGCCTTTGGACTCAAACTGAAACATCAGCTCTCTCTGGGTCTTGAGCCTGCAGGCATTCAGACTGGAACTACACCATCAGCCCTCCTGGGTCTCCGGCTTGCTGACTACAGATCTTGGGATTTGTCAGCCTCCATACCCACGTGATTCGATTTCTCATTTCATATATATATATATGTATATAAAGTACTGACTTTTAAAAAGATTTATAGATAGATAGATATCTCCTATCAGTTCTATCTCTCTGAAGAACCCTTACTAATACAGCCAGGTAGCCACCAAAAAACATGCACATGAATGTTCATAGCAGTTTTATTTGTAATAGTCAACAAACTGGAAACAATCCAAATGCCCATCAACAGTGCTACACAGTGCTAGATTTCTACCATGGAATACTAGATAGCAATAAAGAAAATAAACTACAGATACACACAGCAACATGGATGAATCTCACAGACAAAAACATTGAAAGAAAAGGGCCAGACACAAAAGACTATATATATATATATGTATATAGTATATACATATATATACACAAACTTCTAGAATAGATAAAATTATTTTATTGTGAGATAAGTTAGAATAGCAATTACCTTTGAGGGGGTTGATATAAACTAGGAGTATACATGAGGGAATGTTCTGGATATTGGAAATATTCTGTATTTTGATATCAATAGTAGTTACAAAAGTGTAAAATTTCACCCAGCTATACACTTAAGATTTGTACTCCTTTACTGTTTATACTATATATACCAATATAGTTGGTTAGGTTTTTTGTATTTTGGGGGTTTTTTTGGAGACAAGATCTTGCTCTGTTGCCCATGCTGTAGTGCAGTGGCGCGATCATATCATAGCTCACTGAAGCCTTGAACTCCTGGACTCAAGTGATCCTCCCACCTCAGCCTCCAAAGCAGCTGGGACTATAGGCATGTGTCACCATACCTAGCTAGTTTTTTTTGTTGTTGTTGTTGTTTATTTGTTTGTTTTGTTGTTGTTGAGACAGGATCTTTTGTGTGTTACCCAGGTTGGTCTCAAATTCCTGAGCTCAGGTGATCCTCCCACCTTTGCCTCCCAAAATGCCAGGATTTACAGGCAAGAGCCATTGTGCCCAGCCCCCCAATATAATTTTTTACATAAAAATAAGTTTTTAAAACCACCATGTATTTCTGATGATCAGCCTGGTACAGGAAACATTGGACTTGGCAATCCGTAAATTCTCTTAAAGCTAACATTCTATGAATATGAGATGAAACAGACATAATGGTGCCAGAGCAAAGGCAAGAAGAAGAACCAGAGAGTAGACACAGGGCTAAGCAGGAAAGAAAGGGAGACCTACAGAAAATTTAACTCACCAACATTTGTTTAGCATCTGCTATGGGCAAGACACAATGCTCAATAGCCAGAAGGTTAAAAATGAGCAAAGAGAAGCCCCTGCCTGCAAGGAGCCTGCCTTCTTGTAGGGGACATGATTCTACATTACAAAGTACAGTATAGTAATCACTGAAAACCAGAGGCACCAAGAGAACGCTCCACAAGTGGACAGTGGCATTCAGTTGGGCATGGGGATGATCTGGAAAGAATCCACAGTAGAGCAGGTACTTGAACAGAGCCTTGAAGGATAGATAGAATTCTGCTGGAGAGAGACAGCTGGAGGTAGACATGTGTTAATTCCCTCTCACACTGTCATAAAGAAATACGTGAGACTGGGTAATTTACAAAGGAAAGAGGTTTAATTGACTCACACTTCCACCTCGCTGGGGAGGTCTCAGGAAACTTACTATCACGGAGGAAGACAAAGGGGAAGCAAGGTCTTCCTTCACATGGTGGCAGGAGAGAGAAGAGAGAGCAAGGGGGAAAGAGCCCCTTTTAAAACCATCAGACCTTGTGAGAACTCACTCATTACCACAAGAATATCATGGAGGAAACTGCCTCCATGATCCATTCACCTCCCACCAGTTCCCTCCCTCAACACGTGGGGATTATGGGGATTATAATTCAAGATGAGATTTGGGTGGGGACACAGCCAGACCATATCAACACTGAGGATTCTTTATAAATGCAATTTAGACTGGCCAATGCCTAGGTCCAGTGTAACCCTTTAAAATCAAAACTCACCAGACTCACCATAAGATGGATGAATAATCCACCCTAGAAGTGGCTAGCAGATGCAGAATGAATTCCAAATCCTACCAAGGGACAAGAGGTTTCCCAAAGAACCATAAGAGACAATGTCCTCAGCACAGAGGGTAAAATATAATCATTTGTTGTTATCCTTAAAGAATAAGGAGGAAACTGCATGGAGACTATAGGCAATAAGATCAGGCCAACCAGAATATGAACAAGGAAAACAGCAGCGACAAGGCAAAGGATGGGACACAATAGAGTTGGTATCAATAGACTATGACTAGAATATTGCTCCCTGAAGGTTAAGACTCTGTCTTTTTCATCAGTGAATTTCTAGGGCCTAGCATAGTGCAGGGCACAGAATACCTACACAATAATGTTTGCTGAATGAACTAAATAGGTGAGGAACAAACAAAGGTGACACCC
>NW_012101921.1:1445557-1456224 GCF_000951045.1 Mandrillus leucophaeus
CTTTTTTTTTTTTTTTTTGATGAACTCTTTGTCATCAGGTTGGAATACAGTGGCATGATCTCAGCTCTCTGCAACCTTTACCACCCGGGTTCAAGCGATTCTCCTGCCTCAGCCTCCTGAGTAGCTGGGACTACAGATGCATGCCACCAGGCCCAGATAATTTTTGTATTTTTAGTAGAGACAGGGTTTCACCATGTTGGCCAGGATGGTCTCGATCTCTTGACCTCACGATCTGCCTGCCTCAGCCTCCCAAAGTGCTGGGATTACAGGCGTGAGCCTCTGTGCCTGGCCCCTACTAGCAATTCTACAGTTGAAGTCATCCTCCAAGAAATGACAACTGAAGCTATCTGAGTAGATGGCAGAGGCAAGGGAGAGAATTTACAGAAGAGAGCTGAATCTGAGAGTGAGAAACTACAGAAGGCAGCAAGAAATGAGAAGACAGAAGAATCAGGAAAGTGTAGCATCAGCAAAGTCAATGGAAGAGCTTTAAGAGGAAGGTCCTCTCAGTTAATTCTATTTGAAGAATGACAGTTGTGTCCCTGCTCCCCATGCAATCCAGAGACAGAAAACTTAGTAGACAAAGTATGGACTTGAAACAGAAACAGACAGGCCTTGGATCCAAACACAGCCCTATGTCATTTAATAGTGAAATCTTAGCAAGTTACTTAAAGTTCTATTTCCCAATTGGTTGGGTCTTCCGTTTTCCAGCTGGTTAAAAGTGAGAGTTAATACGATCTATATCCAGGTTGCTGAAAGGATTAAGTGAAGGTATATGAAAATCAACAAAATATATGAAAGTGCCCAGCACAGGGATTGGAGCATAGTGGGCACTTGGTTCTTACTGATTCCTCTTTCCTTCCCTACTGTGTGCTAGGATCTGGTGTTTGTGGAAAATGATGCCGAACAAGTAACACTTGAAATGCAATGAAGGGGAGGAGACCTAAGAGTATGCATGGACCACACACGAGGACTGAGCAAACCATTGCATGCTGCTCAACCCAACCTGATAAAGCTGTCCCAGGTCCTTCAATTAGTAAGAAGATGTGAGTGACCCTGCAAAGAGCGGTTTTAACAGGATGCGGACAGGGTGGGATGAGAGAGCAGAGGCAGCAACTGTCTTTCTTGGGCAGCGAGAGAAATAGTCACTGAAGAAGTAACTGCAAAGACAGAAATGTGCGTGGGTGGGGAGCAAGCTGAATGTGTATGTGTGCAAAGGAACCAGGAAGGAAGGAAAGATGGAGGATGCAAGGGAGAGAAGGGCTAGTTGATGAGGGGCAAGTCACCCACAGAGGCAGTGAAATAAAATCAAGAAAATCAAGGGAGCACTCAAACCCAAGGCTGCTCCAGGTTTCATGACTAGGGCCTGTTGCTGGTATAACCTGAGGGGTGATCTTTAAGAAAACGCAGGCAAGTTTACAAATACAAAATCAGATATGACAGTGTATTTTTTTAGAATAAGGAAATCATTCACAACATTTTTAAACTAAATGTTTAAGCTGATAAATACCACAAACATCACAAAACCCAGAAAAATGTCATGTTTAGTAATTAACTTCCTGACATACCTCTATAATACTTTCAGAGAAAAATGTATTTGTTTTGCTGTGTACTCTTTTATGGACTCCTCTTACATCAAAGGTTTTGTGCTATCATTTTTTATAGCGGGTATAGAAAAATAACTCAGGCCAGGCACAGTGGTTTATGCCTGTAATCCCAGCACTTTGGGAGGCCAAGGTGGGTGGATCACCGGAAGTCAGGAGTTCAAGACCAGTCTGGCCAACGTGGTGAAACCTGGTCTCTACTAAAAACACAAAAATTAGCTGGGCATGGTGGCGCTTGCCTGTAGTCCCAGCTACTCTGGAGGCTGAGGCAGAAGAATTGCTTGAACCCAGGAGGCGGAGGTTACAGTGAGCTGAGATTGCACCATTGCACTCTAGCCTGAGCAATAAGGGTGAAACTCTGTCTCAAAAAAAAAAAAAAAAAGAAAAAGAAAGGAAAAGAAAGAAAAATAACTTTCCTCTAAATTGCTTGATCAAAATTTGTTTTCTATTATTGATGGTTCAGAAAAATTTCTTTCAGCTTCATAACTTGATATTGGTAATACATAAGTTTTTAGGATTGTCATATTTGGGAAAACCACTATTGAGGTCCTTTCAGGTATGAGCTATGATATTTCAGAGGATGTCAAGTTTTCTTGCACAGTGACTCATCTTAAAAATTATTTAATTGGCAATAGTCATTAGTTTGTTGATATCCTTATTGTAGTTTATTATGAGCTTTATATTATCTCACTGTCAGTATTTCATCTCAAACAAGCAAAAAATTTAATATTGTTCACATGATTCAGTGATAACTTGAAAATCATAAACATGTGACTTTATAGGTAAGCATTCTAGCTGTGTGCAGGACTGTTGTAAATTTGTACCCCGGAAACATATGAATTCTGACGAAATCTTATTTCACATCAAGAAAAAAAAAATGTTTGATGTATTTATGCTTGAGTACATTCCTGGAAGGAAAGAATTTTTATTTTGGCTTGGCATTGATAAGAACCAATAACTTACAGTTTTATATTTCTGATGAAAAAAAATATTCCTGGACTAGCTTATGGTTCTGAAGTGGGTTGACTGATAGCCCCCAAAATGATATGTCTACATTTTAACTCCATCAACATGTGAATTTGATCTCATTTGGAAAAGGAGTCTCTGCAGATGTAGTTAAGGATCTTGGGGATCATCCTGGATTACCAAGTGAGCCCCAAATCTAATGACCAGCATCTTTAGAAGAAACAGAAGACACGAACATGGAGGAGACAGCTGTGTGAAGACGGAGGCAGAGATTGGGGCTACACAGCCACGAACCAATGAACTCCCAGAGCCACCAAATACTGAACAAGAAGAGGAAGCATTCTTCCCCAGAGCCTTTGAGAGGAGTGCAGCCCTGTCGACACATTGATTTCACACTCTTGGACTCCAGAACCATGAGAGATTGTGTTTCTGTTGTTTTAAGTCACTCAGTTTGTGGTAATTTGTTATAGTGGCCCTAGGAAAGAAACTCATACCAGTTCTATACATTCCAAACCTGGTCTCCCTTCTACTACCCAAATATTGGGTAAATGGGGTTGCAAAAAGACACACTCTTTTGTGAAATGTCCTCCAGCCATGCACCTCTCCACGGCCAGGTAGTACAGAGAAGGCCCCATGAGCCCCTCCCATTGTGGATGGCCAGCAACAACTTAAATACCCGTGAAAGTGACTGCAGGCCACATAAATACATCTCACTAAACCCAGACTAAAAGCATCCCACACTCAGCTTCCCCTTAGCTGAATCCCAGCAAATCCTCTTACTCCCACCAAGGCCACTCAGCACAAACAGAAATGTGAAGGCAAGGAAATCAGAGTGGAAAGAGACAGACATCTTAGCGGTCATGGTTAAAATATCTGACTTCTGGTCCAGACATGGTGGCTCATGCCTGCGCCCTTTGGAAGACCAAGGCTGGTGGATCACTTGAGGTCAGGAGTTTGAGACTAGCCTGGCCAACGTGGCAAAAGCCTGTCTCTACTAAAAATACAAAAATTAGCTGGGCATGGTGGTGCACATCTGTAATCTCAGCTACTTGGGAGGCTGAAGCACAACAATCGCTTGAACCCAGGAGACGGAGGTTGCAGTGAGCTGAGATCATGCCGCTGTACTCCAGCCTGGGCAACAGAGAGACTGTCTCCAAAAATACATATATATATAGATATAGATATATATCTATATATATCTATATCTATATATATATGTATATATATGAGCAGGGTGTGATTCACGAGCTCTTTTTGCACAGCTGTCCCACTCCTAAGGAAGGTCTCACAGATCCTGAGCACAGCACTCAAGCCAAAAGGAATCCCTCTCAATTTAGAAATCTTCAGCCACTCCCTGGAAAATGAGGAATAGAGCCTAGGTATGTGGGAAAACCATGACAGGCACCTGAGCCTCAACAGATTTAAAATTTTTTAAACAGTTTAAAAAATTTTCAAAACAGATTTAAAAATCGTTTGGGGTTCTATTAAAGAACAACAGGGTCTTTGAGCACAGAGTGGGTTCTTTAAAGGCTCCTCTGTCCTGCCAAGTTCACTTTACTTTTTTTCAGACTCCTTATACCACTGGATTAGTAGAAGAGAGTGGACCTGGTTCATCTGAATTTCTGCATGCTCTTGATAAAATTTCTTAGAATAGGAAAGAAGAAATGACAGGGATTATTTGAAGATTCAAAGATGCTTCCGTGTCCACATTTGTCCTAATCTGTTCAAACTTTTTATCAGCGATGAGGATGAAACTGATGATGGCATGTTTACTAAATTTGTATACAATATCAAGCTGGAATTATCGGCCTTTCCATTAACAAACTTTTATCAAAAGCTTCTAAAGGAAGAAGCCAAGGGGATAAAAGGCACTTCTTCCTACAAGAGCTCAGAGTCCAAAGACAATCAATAAGGACACAATTATGATGCATCTGTGGCTTACGCTACCACAGAGGGATGCAGGGGGGCTATGGGAGCCCAGATAATAGGCCCCTAGCCCCACCGGATTTGCCACATAGGAGGTGACAGCTGAGAAGTCTGAGAAAATGTAAAGGTTAGCCAAGCAACACTGGAAGAAGGGCAACCCACCGGAGGAAAGAGACATGCAGAGGCCCAGGTGCAGGTGGGCACTGGTCTGTTGAGGAAGCTGATGTGGTTCTAGATAGCAGAAGCACCAACAGTTGGAAGGGAGATGTCTGGGAACAAAGTCACAGAGTTAGACACCGGGCAGATCCTGCAGGAACTGGTTAAGGTTACTTTAAATTGTGTATTTTGGGTTGTTGTTCTAGAATGACGTACACTTAAAACTTTGGAACAGGGCCCCAAGGAGCTCCCATGTGTCAGGGAACACAGATGTGGAGCTCTTTCAATGCAGCGGGGAGAGTTGTTCACCAGAGTCAGCCACATGCCCCACACTTCCAGCCTCATTGCTGGCTACTTCCCCTCCTCACTCTACTCCAGCCACATGGGCCCCAAAGCATCGAGCAACTTCCAGCCTTTAGGACCATCATACCAGCTCTTCCCTTAGCCCAGAATGCTCTCCTACCCCTGTGCCCAGAGTCCTGTACCCAACTAAATCCTTCAAGTCTCAGCTCAACTATTACTGCCTTACAGAAACCTAATTTGACTCCCCATTAATGTTTCTCTTGGCACGTTTTACTTTGGCAGCACTGATGACTTATACCTTTTAAAGAATATATGTATTTGTATTATTGTTTAATGCCAGAGCCCCTGAGGGCAAGGTTGAATATGTTTTGTTCGTGACTGTATCCCTTGTGATGATATCAAAAACTTGTATCAGTTTGAAAGAAAGAAGAAAGAAAGAAAAAAGAATGAAGTTCCAATTGTCTACCACTGCACAACAAACCATCCCAACATTTAACAACTTAAAACAACCACCATTGTATTTTATCCCCCAACTTTGTGGGCTGGTAATTTGTGAAGGGATCAGCTAGGCAATTCATGTCTTCTATGGTCTCCATGAAGATCATTCGATGGCATCAGATGGCAAATGGTCTGGTTTGGAGGGTCCAAGCTGGCTTTGCTTACATTTCTGGTGCCTTGATGGCTGGGTTGCCGGACTCATTTAGAACTACTGATGTCAGTGGCTTCTCCAGTATGTTGCTATAAATAGGTTAGTCAAACTTTCTACGAAGTGGCTCAGGGGGGAGGATCCCAAGAGACCTGGGTGGAAGCTTCAAAGTCATGTATGACCTACCTTGAAAGTTCCAGACATTGACTTCCAATGCATGCTACTGGCCAAGCAAGTCACTAAGGCGATCCCAGATCAAGAGAGAGAATCAGAACCCACCTCCGATGTGTAGAATGTCGAAGATGTTGCAGGTATCTCTAAGTCACCACAATGCGGAGGGGGACAGGGGAATGACATTTATCCTTTCACAATGGTCATCCTGACTATAGCGTCCAGAAAGGATGAAAAAAGGATGGAATATGCTTAGGGAGATCAATTCAGAACATACTAGAAATAAAAATACAAAAAAAAAAATGAGGGCTTAAATGATATCTACTGGAAGAGAAAAGGAGGCATGAATTTGAGAGATATTTTAGGAGCAGTAGAAAGGCACAGTAAGAGCGTGGACTGGAGCCACATCATCTAGCTTTGAATCCTTGTTCTGCCACACACCAATGGTGAGAACTCTGGAAAACTAGTCGTTTTCTCTGGTCCTCAGTTTCCTCATCTGTAAAATGGGTATAATAACTGTACTTATCTCACAGGGTTGTTGAGCAGGTTACATGAATTAATACAGGGAGGAAAAAGCCTAAAACAGTTTCTGGGTATACTAAGGGTACAATAAATATTAGCTCGTAAAGGCAAAAAATAAATAAAACTTACTAGGAGTCAATTTTTGTCGGAAAGCCAAGACATTGCTAGGGGAAACAGGAAAGGTTCCCTCTACCTATGTGTTCTGTTTGTCAGTGATGTTGAGGAGGCATTTTCAGCTTCCAACTCTGCAGCTGTAATGTACTTTGGAGTGTTGCATACTCCCACACCACCTAGATATGGTTACTTGTTAGGTTTACTGAATTCAATACTAGTGAAAAAAAAGGAGCAAATAAAAACGCACAGAGATGTTTGAAGTATGGAGGAGCTGAAGATGCTCCATAAAAGGACCTAAGTCCTAATAAAATAGGTATAACTGCATTAGCCTGAGGGCCTGGACTTTCCTGCTCTTCCATCTTTCATCTGACATTGACCTTGGAACCACTCTCTTCCAGTCCCTGTGCCAGGTTCTGGGGATACGGTATGAACAAGACACTGTCCCTACATTTAATTCATAAACAGAGACATGCAATACAATGTCACAAGGGCTGGATCTGGGAGATGAGGGGACCCTGTAGGCACATGTGAGGGGACATTCCAGGCTGATGAGAGGCTTTCACAAAGCTATGGAGGCATGTCGGGTTGGTGCCTAGGGTAGCATTGGTGTGACTACAGTGTGGGGAACAGTGGGCTTGGCAAGAGCAAAAGCCCAGGGGGCATCATTCAGACCACAGTGATGTCTGCAGTGGTAGGCAATGGGCTGGGAGCATGTGGGCTCTTTATCTGAGTCTGCCTGGTGTCTTTTTGCAGAAATCGCCCAGAAAGGCACTGAGATGCTGCCTGTCTGACCCTTCACAGAGACAGAGGACCAAAATCAGTTTATTGCCATTCTCAGATACTTCTTCAAAGTGCTTGAAGAGAGCAAACTGGTCATCCAGGCACCAGGTACAAGGACAGGAGGAGTTTGTGTCTGGCCATTAATGCTCCCGGGGACCCAGCAGGCCCACTCTGTGCCTCAGATCCTAAGATTGAGTCCTTCAGTCCTACCCCAGCTTCCTGGCAGTGGAGGAGGACAGACAAACATCTGAACCCTCTGCTGCCTTCACCCGCTTTCCCGCCTCCATAGGAGCCAGAAGAGATAAACCCCAAGGTTGGGTCTTGCTAAGCTTCCCACGAGTTAATATGTGGCACCTAAACCCCAAACAACCCCAGAGGGAAAACAGCATGATGTTGCCTCATTCAGCCTAAAACTGCAATGGCAGGACCAAGGGTTTGGCCCCATGAGAACGAACATTGAGGGGTGGTGTGTTAGTCCGTTCTCATGCTGCTATAAAGAACTGCCTGAGACTGGGTAATTTATAAAGGAAAGAGGCTTAATTGACTCACAGTTCCACAGGGCTAGGGAGGCCTCAGGAAGCTTACAGTCACGGTGGAAGGGGAAGCAAACACCTCCTTGTTCACATGGTGGCAGGAAGGAGAATGCCAAGCAAAAGGGGGAAAAGCCCCATATAAAACCATCGGATCTTCTGAGAACTCACTATCCCGAGAATAGTGAGAGGGTAATGGCTTCCATGATTAAATTACCCCCACCAGGTCCTTCCCACAAGACTTGGGGATTATGGGAACTACAATTCAAGGTGAGATTTGGGTGGGGACACAGCCAAACCATATCAGGTGGCAAACCCCCCAGATAGAGTTTCCCCACCAATGAGCATCCAGGAGTCCAGCAAAGGACCTGATCCAGCCCTAATACTGACCCCAACAGCAAGCACACACTGACCCCAGCCCCGCATGGGAACCCTAATCCAACCTAACCCTAACCCTAACCCTAACCCTAACCCTACCAGACCCTCACCCGCCGTGCTTTAATACTATAGCAATCTGAATCCAAGTCCCAGCCTCACTAACCCAATGCTCACCCTGAATAAAGTAACTAAAATAAACTCTAACACCAACATCCACTCCAATAAATCCTAGATTGCCCTCAGCCCTAATTTTAACTCCGATTCTAACTTCACCCTACGTCAAAGGAAATACAGAAAGGAATGGTCTCTGGGGAGAGAAGCGCTGCTGCCCCACAGTCTGGTGGTCTTGACTGACAGCTGTCTGCCATATGTAGCTTGAAATGTACCTGGAACAACTGTCCTTTGGGTTTACAATCTGATAGAAGACTACTGCCATTATTAAAGGATTTAATACACAGAAATCTGTTTGGAAAGAACCAGACCTCAGAAGTTCACAGCTGAGAAATAGAGGCATTTGAGTTACTTCCTCTGTGAATAACAGACGGGGATGGAAGTTCTTAAGAAACTCTTCTCCTCCAACCCCTGATCTGCAGGAGTCATCAGGAAATGGGATTATCTTCAATTTATAAATGATGAAGAATTGCCAGCTTCTAAGCAGAGAGAGGAAGGGGGTACTGTGTCACAGACAGGAGAATCCAAAGGGAGAAGCTAGATTTTTAAAAGAGACACCAGTATGTTTAATTCTTACTGTTCAGCCTCCTCCTAAGCCTGGAAGGCTGGTACTGGGTGCCCAACCTGTGGCCCGTAGGGTGAGTGAGGACTCCTAACCCTGGCTCAGAGTGTGAGGCCCCAGGGTAAGTCCCAGAGTTGCACTCTGCTGGAGAAGGCAGAGGTCAGCCTGGAAATGCGACACCAAAATGGGCTGTCAGTCAAAGAGAAGACAAATAACAGAGGCTGAGACACAAAGCCCAAAGGCAGAATGGCCGGAGCCATAAGGGCCAGAAGGAGAAACGGCGGGTTGGGACAGGAAAATGGGATGGGGGTGGGGGAAGGCAAGCAGTCTGAATTCAACCCAAGGGTCCACGGCAGCACCCCAAGAGCTTTTACACAATTACAGCACAAGTGCACATGGAAAAGTCAGATTCCTTTTATAATATAACCCCTTTCTCAGACTCAAAAAATTTAGAAGATTTAGAAAGTACAAAAAGTGTATAGAAGCCAAGTAAATTGAACTACAACCCTTGACTTGAGTGATGGTCATTTCAAGAGGCAGGACATTACTAGGACTTAAATTGTTTCAAGAATTTATCCCTTCACCCTCAAGTTTCAGCTACTGACATCTGAAAGGAAAAAAAAATACTATTCCCTTTCTTTGTCCAAGAGGACAAAGCCTCCTGAAAGGAAATCAAGGCCACAGCTGATGCTAACAGACCAGATTCTATTTCCTGCACTCCAGAAAAGGGGAGGCAGCTGTTCATTCAGAAAAGGGTTATTGATCATCTCCTGTCTGGCACTATGTTCGGCCCTGGCTTCCAGCACAGCAGATGCCATCCCTTCCCTTGGGGCACTTACACCTTCTGCAAAGGCTGCTGTGGTCCCTGAGGTCAGTCCTACAGCACATCCCTGACACATACCCACATATGCTGTCACACACCCCCACACACGACAGCATCACACACAACTTGCACACCCGAATACACAATCATCCACAGATACTCCCACTCACACACCTGTATATCCACATCACATCACACTGACATATACTTACACAGACTACACTCACATGCATGCACTCACCACACACACACCTCCTACAAAACGCTCTCACACATGCAGTAACTGCTAAACACACATGAAGCAGTTATCTCCTTCTTCCTTTGTACTCCCTTAGCTCCTGTGTAAAGTTAGCAGTGGCATTTACCATACTGTAATGTGATTAATTACATCATGCCTCTCCTCCACCTCAACCTGGAAACTTCCTAAGTTCATTTCTGTAAGCCCATCTTCCCGCTCAGTGCCTGGCACATGGCAGGTGCTCAGTAATGTTCACTGTGTGAACTTTGAAGGCCACAACTGTGGACTTTGGTCCAAGGAGCAAGTCTCACCCTCTCCCCCACTGGCTGGAGTTGGAGTTAAGGGGGAGAAACACCTAAGGGAGCCCCTCAGCAAATGTTCTAATACAAGGCTCTCCCAGCTCAGCTCTACAGCACCCAGCGATCCTTCCTGCTTGTCCCACTTGTTGGAGGGAAGCCAGTGACCTTGTGAGAAGAGGCAGGAAAGACTTTGTCAGATCTGCATAGTGGTCTCAAGGTCCCTGCCCAATTCTCCCATTTCTCCCTTTTTCTTTTCACAATATTACTCTCCAGTAAACCTTTTGCACACAACTCCAAAAGAAGGAGTGGGAGGGAAAGGAGGAAGAGGAGCATGACTGCATCTCCACAGCACAAACTCATTAGTGACAGCCACAAGCCTAGGTCTTACCTTCAGCTTCAAGGAGCCAGAAATCTGATTTCTCAGCCCTCTGAAGGTTGAGCAGGTGTCAGGAGACTGGGATGTGCTCACCAGTTCCATGTA
>NW_012101921.1:1456803-1476966 GCF_000951045.1 Mandrillus leucophaeus
AAGAAGGGGAGGGGAGGGCAGAAGAGAGGAGTAGGGAAGGGCAGGGGAGGAGAGGGGAGGGGAGGAAAAAGGAGGGGAGGGGAAGGGCTGCTGAAGCCCCACTATTCCTACAACCTTCTAGTGTCAGGTCAGCTCCAGGCCATGCCCAGGCCAAATGGAATACCAGCATAACTTCAGAACTACCCACCCCTTCCCTGTCACAATATCTGTTGTGTTTGGCCATGTTAGCCATCCCTGATGCTCTGCTGAGGTTGTGTGACACCCCCACCCACAAACTCCCACCCCTCCCAGGCACCTTCACACACAAGCACAGCCCTGCCGGGGCAGCTCCCTTTCCAATATCATGCTTAGGAACTTGACTCAGGCTCAGCTTGCAGAGACCAGGACTTGCCCACGTCCCCCTCCCCCACCATAATACACCAATACTGAGTCCTCTCTTCTTTTCCTGCAAGAAGGCAGCAGCAAGCAAGAACTTCTACTCTTTGGGGCTGTTTCCCCACCACCAGCCTGAGAGCTGTGCTCCACCTTGGGACTCATTAGCATTTTTAAGGTTCTTATTCCCATACACATCCTGCCCTGGGATTGTCCTCTTCCTTGAGGCATTAGCACCTTCCCTTCCCCTTTCTCACCCCAGCCCCGCCTACCTGGGGTCAGCCTTCAATCCACACAGTGTCTGGGGAAGAGCCTAGAGGCCTGGTCACACTTCCCCCCGCCCCCCGCCCCATGTTTCACAGCCCATCTCTTCCTGTCAGAGGCACGTCCTGAAGTCCTGAGCCCCCTCCCATCTTTTCTCCCTCCCCGCACAAGAGGTGTTCCCATAATCAGTAGGCATCAGTCGGCTCTAATCAACCCCCTATTTTGACTATTTTAGCAGCAATAAAAGGGCCATAAAGAGCAAGTCAGTGGGCCCTCTAGGAGCATGGCGCTCCTTCACTGTGATATAATGAAAAACACCAAGTGCTTCCTCGGAGCCCTAAGTGACAGCCCTGGCAGCAGAGCTATTGGGGGAAGCCTAATTATGCTATAAATTAAAGGGCTTTTTTTTTTACCCAACATTATGACCTTTAATAAGATTGTTTTTACAACCAGCTGTCAATAAATCATCTAGGAGCACCAGTGAGAAGCATTCTCTGAGAACTTCTGCGAATTTCATTAGCTGCAGTTTATTTGGTTTTGGTGAGCTATGATGTTTTTTAAATCTCAAATTAAAGGCTCTGAACCATAAAAGCTAATTCAGAAAAGTTCCTGTTTCAGCCTCTGAAAACAAGCCTCCCTAATTGCAGAAATTAGCTGAGATGTGGCCAGGCCAGGAGGTCATTACTTGGGAAGCAATGACAAGTGCCTGAGGCTTCCCCAGGCTTGGCAGCCATGGGCCCCCACAGAACCTGAAGGTGACAGTCCCAGGGTGGACAGCTGGCCCTATCATGGCCAGGCCCTGGGAGGTCACAGCCCTGAAGACTGCTGAACTCAGGAGAGACAGGCCAGCTCACAAGCTCGGGCTCAAAGGGGCTAGTCCTTGGCCAACTGATTCAGGAATCCCGCAAAACTGTTTAACCTATTCCTTGGAACGTCCTGCCTCCAGCTTTCTTAGAGTCCATTTATTGTCCTCAGAACAGTGACACTGCATGTATGTGACTGCCTTTCGGAAATACATAACCAGTGATAAATGAAGAATACATGTAGAAATGGTATATCCAGAGGTGTTGGCTATGACGATAAAGTCCGTGGAGTCCATGCAGACATGGTCAATAGAAGCAGAGGCGATGATGTGAGGGTGGTCGCCCACCTCCTAAGAGAGCAAGCGGGCCTGGTACATGTGATGCAGCAGCTAATGTGCTGGTGCAGGCCAATATCAGGAGGCCTGGATTTAAATTCCAGCCCTACTATGAATTCTGGAAACTTGGGAAAGCAGAGTTAGATTATGAAGCCAGACAGACCTAGTTCAAATACTGGCTTCAACCCTTGCTAGCTGAGCGGCCTAAGGCAAGTTACTTCATCTTTCTGGACCTCAGTTTCCTCATCTGAAAAATGGAGATATTAGTACTTCCCCCAGAGGGTTGTGGTGAGGGTGAGCGAACTGAGGCATATGAATCACCGGGCACAGTGCTGGTGTCCGTAAGCTCTCAATTAACATCAGCTGGTAACAATTGTCGTAAGAGGCGTGATTGTACTTAACCTCTCTGGGCCTCAACTTTATCAAATGACTTCTCAAGCCACTTGCATCACTGTACAGAAGTGATTCTGAGAGTTGTAAACTCCGCTGCTTAAACCTGCCAGAGGCCTCGCATTGCCCACAGGATTCAGTCGAAGCTCCTTGGAAACAGCCTGCCTGGTTGGGTCCCTGACTGCCCCTCCAGGTCCATCTCCTGCCAGTTGCAATCAACAGAACGTGTGTTGACTCTACCTCTGGGCCCAAGCACAGTCTCCCCACTGGCTGGAATCAATGCTTCCAGAACCTCTTTACCTAGCTCATTCCTACTCTTTCTGCCAGCACCTAAAGTCACTTCTCCTAGGAACCTTTCCTAGCCCCTCATCCCCACCCCTCCACTCCTACACGTGCTGCTCTAAAACCTGCTACTCCTGCTCTCAGAGACCTCATCACTTTGCACTGACCACATTGTCTAACCCACTGTCCCCACCAAAGTAGGCAGCATAGACCGTGTCTCTTTTGGTCTCCTTGGATCCCCTAAGTCAATACTGTCCTTGGCATATGGTATGTGCTTAAAATATCTGCCAACGCAATGTTAAATGATGCAGCATTTAGAGACATATTATATGGGAAGAAAACTATATACAGAACTAGAATAAGTTATTTTGTAAGCAATTATTTGATCTGTAATTAGAAATTGCGTTCTTTCTTTTAACTGATTATCTTAGAAGGTTGTCAGAAAATAAAACTGTTAATACATCTTACTATGGCCTTAACTATTTGACCCTCATCTCCTTTTTTCTCAGAGAATAAGGCAGAGGAAAAGAGGAGAAACTAAAGGCAAGGCTGTACCAGAAAAGACTGACTTTGAGGACTAACAGAAACTGAGGCTGGGACCTCGCAGGGTGCTATTTACCTCCAAGTCCTTTCCCCACATTCCCCCATCTGCCCAACTTCCACAGCTCAGGGGTCTTTTCTCCTAGGGTAGAAATATGAATGACTCTAAAATTTCCCAATGAAAACCATCCGTGAAGTTGTGCGTGGGAAATGAAATGCCAGCCCATGGGCGTCAGCAACTGTGAAGAAAGCGTGGCATCCAAGCTCACCTGGGCTTCCTTTGGTTTGCCTCATTAATCAGCTCCCCAGGTCATCCGTGCGTCTCGCCTCAGGCTCACAGGTCTGGTTTTTGTATAATACACATTTCCCCCAGTTTTTATTTCATCTGTTTTTTTCAAGCAGCCTTTCCATTATTTCTGAACATTTGAGTTAAAAAAATGTAAATTACAGACGCCTGCGGATTGACGTAATGTGAAAAGAAGGCGGCTGTTTCCCCTTCCTCCAAACAGGGAACATGGTTTTTCAAACTAATAAACCCCTTAAACCTCATGAAGCCCATTTCGACCTTTTTAAATGGCTACTTTCAGAAGGGGAAGGGAAAAAGCAGCAGCAGGAGAAAGTGTTGGGGGCCGTGTCATGGCGGGAGAGGGAATGATCCCAGCTCGTGCAGATGGAGTCTGTCCCTTCCCTCAGTCGGAGGTTGCAGCCACCAACAGACTGGCCATGCTGAACCTGGGAGGGGAAAGCCCACAGCATGGGGACAGGCCTCTGAAGTCCTGGTCAGAGGAGAGACTGAGCAGACGCAATAGAGAGGAATTCTGTGGTATGGGGGGTTCTGGAGAAGGTGAGAGCAAAGGGATCAAGTGGGAAACAGGAGGGATTCGCTTTGACACTGTGGCTGGGATTGTGGGTGGGAGGGCATTGGTGGAAGCAGGGGGGTTGAAGCTACCAGGGAGGCAGAGCCAACATTGCCTGCCTTCTCTAAAAGCAGGAATTGAATTTGGAGGAGACCATGGAGTTGGGGTTATGGACGGTGGGGAGATCTGAAATAGAGCAGTGAAAAACTCCAGGAGACAATCAAAGCCAAAGGACTAATCGACCTCTAATGGGCAAGACTCTTCTGTTTTGAACACTCAGAGAGGAGAGGCCCACTCAGTAATCTCTAGGGATAGAGTCAAGGGTCACTTTCCTCATTCCAGAGGGCTCTGGCTGTCTACCCAGGCATTGGGTCCTTTTCTGCCTACAGTCCTGAACCAAACAGAGAGCAAGACACATAGGAAGTATCCAGAAATATTTACTGAATGAATGAGCTAATACATGAATGGATGAATAAGCAAATGGAATGAGCAGTTTCTAAACAACTGTAATCCTTCTGACAGGAAGTGTGAGTGCCTTTTCTCCAAGAACACCAAGATTACTCCCCCCAAAAAAACAGGGCTGCCATGTACAGTTCCACAGGTACTAGGGATCCAAATAAAATATTTTCCTTTCAAAGCAGCCTATCATTCAGGAAGCAAAGCATTCTAATAACAATTGAGGAGTCTCTCTCTTGCTTTGTCTCTCTCCAGAGTTCAACCAGCTGGGATTTGAAAATGAGAGAAGGCAGAAGGGACAGCAAAGTCCACTTGGAAACTTCCTGGGGAGAAGCTGGCAGGGACCACCCTGTGCCTCCCCCTCATGTTGATGATCCTCGCTGTTTAGCGGCTGAAAACAGGTCTTTGAAGTTTCTGGCTTTGCCTCCAGCAAATCAGCCACAGCTTCCCTTCTATTCCAGGCTGGTTTGAAAATAACTCTTCCAGTGCCTCCACCTCCCAATCCATGGAGGAGACTTAAAATTTAGCAAGCTTACCCCTTCCCTGGCACACTCACATCAAAGGACAATGCTAGGGACCTCCAAGGGAAATACTTGTGCACCCCAGGACCCTGGGATTCACACTTCCTTCTAGGCAGCTGCAGGGGAATGGAGGAAATGTATCATATGAACAGAGGCAACTCTGGAACCAGCCCTTCCTCTACTGAGGCCAGGAAGACACGGACAGGTTGCTACTCAAAAGGAAAATGGAGGTGTCCCCTGCAATTTGAACAGGCTGTGGATGTGCTTTACCATCGTCATGCTACTTTGGCTTCTAATTTAGGGAGCAGAGGGTAAGGCCTCTTAGAGCACAACATCTTTGAGCTAAACGGCTTTGAGTGAAAAGTAAAATCACTTAAAAAAAAATACAACTGCTTATCAACTTTATTCAGCTCCTATTTAGATGTGAAAAATGCTCCAGAGGGAGGTTTTCTGAGCAAAGGCCAGGATTTACTGTGTATTTCCCACAAACAGGGCTCACTGGTTCCTTCTGTGAGAAATGAAACCCAGCGGACCCACCCAGCAGGCCTCACGGGCAAAAAGGAGTCTACGCCAGATTAAAAAATCCACTTCAGGACTTTTTTACTGCTGGAGTGGGCTGGAGAGCTGTCAATGGGCAGGAAAATAGCACATCTGGAATGTGGCTCTGTCCCCGTGCTGGCTGGTATAACTCAACATGTACGTCAGATTTTTTTTTCTTTAATGGCCAAGATTTATCTGGCTTCTATTCATTTTTTAAGTCCAGGGTGAATATGATTGTTAACTTCTATACTTTTACATTTGTGTAAATTAAAAGCCATATTTCACTACTGGGCAGATGGCTTGCTTGCCTTAAATGTAAAAATGGCAAAGCTAAGCTCTATAATCCAAGACATGGATTACCCAACTCACCCAGAAGATACTAAAAGAGAAAGATCTTGTGATTTTCTTCACCAAAGCTATATCCCCTTTGTGCCTTTATAAAATCTGGTTCTGGAAAAGTTGGCGCCAAGATGCTCAAACTGCAAGTAAACTTTAGGATTAATTTAGTCAGTCGTGTTCTGACTGTGGCAACAAGAGGTTATTACAGGCTTTTTATTATTATTATTATTTGATTTTATTTTTTTGTAGCAAGCAAATTGGTTTGTAAAACAGATATAGCCATTTTAACTCCTAAAGAGATTTGGAGGAGAGTGGATCCTTCCGGAGACAGCCATCTCTTGCTTTTTTTGGTTGGGGGTTGACATCCGTTTTGAGCATAAGGGAATGTCTTTTTCATGGAAGTCCATACTTGGCATTTTCTCTTAAGTTAAAAGCAAGAGCAATATAATAAACGTTTGCTAACAACCCCCCACATACTTAGATTTATTGGCTAGTTAAATCTTTAATGGTTAAAGTTAAAAACCTTTTATTTTAAGGGCTTGGGGATTTGCACAGCTGGAATGTTACATTTCAATATATTCAAATTGGAATGGAAAAGCCAAAGTGGCCAGGACATTGACTTTCTTTCTTGGATGTCCCAAGCTGACAACAGGCATAGCCTTGCCCCAGGGCCTCCCTCCTCACCCCGAGCCAAGTCCAAAAAGGGAAGGGGAGAGGAGGAAAGCAAGCACGCTACAGGGTCCAATTTGGGTGGCTCCCTTCCTACTTTCACTCTCCTGTTCTTGATCTGCACTCAAGTCACTGAGAAATCAAGGAGTCTCTACATTCTGATTCTGCCACTCAAGTGACCCATCTTGGCACGGTCACACTCCGCTGGTCTCACCCTTCTGGGAGCTCCCTAATTTGGTCGTCTGGGTTAGAAAGGTGGTGTGCAGCAGCAGTGGTGAAGGTGCTAGGGTCACTGAGTTGATGAGGGTTGATAATGTGATGAAGGGAGATGGGAGAGAATGGAAGACTACCAAAGCACAATGGAAGGACATGATTTGAGGTAAGAGGTAGGAGTGACAGAAGTGACAAAGAAGTGACAAAAGGTGGTACTGATGACATCTAACCAAGTGTTTACTCTGTGCCAGGTCATTTCAAGTTCCTTTACATGAATTATTTCACGGATTCTCCAATCTAGTACTATGTTGACCTTATACAGATAAGGAAACTAAGGTGTAGAGAACTAAGCAACTCACCAAGACTAGAAAGAAACAGACCCAGGCAATCTGACTGGACAGACTATAATTTTGATGCAGGCTTCAAAGAGATGGGGATGGGAATATCAGAGGCCTTGAAAATTGAGAGGCATGAGTGTTCAATCACTGCTAAAGCAGAACCAGTAAGGATAGTTCCATCACTTTCAGGAAACATGATTATGAGGAAATGCTAGTTCTCATGCACATCCCACAAGTGCAGACCGTCACTTCATCCCAGTGGTTCCTCATGTACCTTAATACACAGAAACATGTTCTGACAAAAGATATTTTACGCACTCATCTACTCACTTCACAGACACATGCTTCAGAAACACTATGGCACCAATACTTTCACACAGATGCGCCAACATTCACACTCACATCTGGCACCACACATGCACACACACACTTGTGTATACCGAGGGGGATACGAGATGCAGTTATCTCTTGATGATCCCTTTGGATTCCACCATGACTTTGTTTCCACCATGACTGACTGTTGTCTGTCCTACTGACAATGATCCACCTAGCCAAGGGCGGATCCTAAAGGATGCCGAATAAAGCATGTGGATCAGATGGCCAGAAATATAAGATGATCGAAAGGCTCCCAGACACAGTGGAGACAAAAGAATCTTCCACCCATCACTTTCAGTCTCCCATCCTGAGGGCTCTCACCTTGAGAAGAGCCACCCAGCCTTTGCTAGTGGCTTTTGCCATTAGGGGTTAAAGGTCAAAGTTGGGTCTTTGGTCACCAAACAGGATGAAGACTGCAGACAGCAGGCATGTGAGTCACTCTTCTTAAGGAAACTTGACTGCTGAGCCCAGGAAGAGAAGACTCAATGGAACACATCACGCTCCCCGTGAATTTTCTAGCTCCGAAACGTTAATATTTCTCAGATGGAGGCTCACGACGTTCACAGGGTTTTCAATTTCAGGGCCATTTTTGCTTTTTTAAAATGGGGTTTGATGTTCTCTGCACAAACATAGGTTTAACAATCGACAAAGCACCAGGCGGCCGACCTTGGCACTTGTACGTCGGTCCTGCAGGACAGTAAGGCCACTCAGCTCGTATTGTCTGCAAAGCCATGACTCTGTGTTCCCTGGCACAGAGACCTTGCCAATTGCAGGAAGTTGGGAAATAAAAGAAACTTTTCAAATAAAAAGATGTCAATTTAACAGCCAGGGACCTGGAAACAGATGTTCCTTGCCTAGACCAAGAGCCGCCCACTCGCCCGCCCATCCGTCCTCCGGGTTTTCAAAGTCACTTCTTGTCAGGTGCCCTGGTTAAGAGACAGAATTAATGAGCTGTGCTCCATTTTACGGCTGCCGTCTGATGTGGGAGCTGTGTGCGGAGCACTCCGCGGACAGGCCAGCTCGGCCCCAGCCCTTCCTCCAGCAGCTCAGCCTGGATCAAAGCGGCGAGCAGCTCAGCTTTTATAGCAAAATGATTAAAACCACGTGGGGCTTATTTCCTCACACGTGACCTCCCGACAAAGTGCAGAGCGGGGAGCCAAGGAAAGGTGAACCCAGGGGTCTGTAGGCCCAGGGAAGAGTAGGACCCACAATGCAGAGACATAACAAGTAAGCACAGATGCAGCAAGTAAGCACAGACGCGCACGCGCACGTGCTGCTTTACACGGACTAAAATAATACACCCTCACACGCATAAATAAATGCTCTTTCCCTGCAAGTGGAAACGGCCCAGAACGAGCAACCAGAAGGCCTAATGGGCCAGGTTAGCTAGGACCACAAAGATAAGTAAATAAATGTTCCTAGTTATTCAATTACTCCTAACACTTGTAGAAAGTACTACCGGATTATACTTGCAAAGTAAGGCCCAAATATCCCTCCAGCATCTGGACAAATAATCTCTCACCTGTCTGTAGTCTTCGGCAACTTCACCACACGTGAAAATTACAGCTCCCTGGTGGCAGGCAACTTTGCCTCTAAATTGATTGATTTGATCAAATGATCACCTGGTTGGTTCCCCTCCCCTGGTATTCCTGCGTAATCTCCTCCGCCCAGTGAGACTGGATTTACTGGCAGAGGTGATGAGATGTCGCTTCCGAGATTAAGTCACTAAAGGACTGTGGCTTCCTTCTTGGGCGTCTCTGGCTTTGGGGGAAGCCAGATGCCATTTTGTGCGCTGAACTAGGGGAGCACCACATGGCAAAGAACCAAGGGAGACCTCCAGCCAACAGCCTGCGAGGAATGGAATCCTGCCAACAGCCCCTGGAGCCAGAGTAGAAACCGACCTTTCCCATCAAGACAGGATAACTGCAGCCCCAGGCCACACCTCAGTTGTAGTCTTAAGAAAAGATCCAAGTTGTGCCTAAATTCCTGATCCCATAGAAATAGTGAGATAATCAATATTTGCTGTTTTAAACTGCTACATTTTCGGGGTGATTTGTTGGGTAGCCATAGGTAACTAATACACCTAATTGGCTCCTTTTCCACGCTGAAAGTCACCGCTTCTTCGATCTTTTCTCCTCCCATGGGATATTCCTGTGCAGTCAGATAGAATTTACTGCAACCTTTAAGAACTTACACCATCAGCCTCACTGCTGCCTTTACCTCTCTGAGCTCATCCCAGCCACTCTGGCCTCTTTGCTGTGCCTTGAACACACCAGGTATGACCCAACTCAAGGCCTCTGCACTTCCCAGGGCTTGCTCTCCCACTTCCTTCAGGTCTTTGCTCAAACATCACCTCTTCAAAAGGCTTTCCCAGACCACTCTGCTTAAATAAATAAATAACCTCCATCTCACCCCTAGGGCTCCTTGTTCCCCTTTCCTGCTCAGTTTTTGCCATAGCCTTTATCATCATCTCACATACTATCTATCTTACTCATTTTATTTCTTGTTTGATTCTCTCCTCCCCAGGCCAAAAGACAGGAATTTTAGGGTTTCGTCTGTTTTGTTCACTGCTCCATTCTGTGTCTAGAACCCTGTTTGGCACAATGTAGGGGTTTTTCTTAGTCCATTCAAACTCTATAATAATGTTCCATAGAAATTTTTATTTCTTACAGTTCTGGAGCCTGGGAAGTCCAAGATCCAGGTGTTGGCAGATTTGGTGTCTGGTGAGGGCCCACTTTGTGGTTGATAGGTGGCACCATTTAGCTGTGTGCTCACATGGGAAGGGGCAAGGTAGCTCTCTGTCGCCTTTTTATACAGCCACTAATCCCATTCCTAAGGCCTCCACCTCCATGATTTAATGACTTCCCAAAGGCCCCAACCTCCTAACACTGTTACGGAAACACCAGGGGTTCCATCTAGGTCCTGCTGCTCACCACACACAAAGCCAATCACTAAGGCAATGAGTATTGCCAGGGAAGAAGGCTTTAATCAGGGACTGCAACTGAGGAGATAGGAGATCAGCCTAAAATCCATCTCCCTGACCAATTAAAATCAGGGGTTTATATAGCAGGGAAGAAATGTAACTACATGCGGGGAGCAGGAATTAGAGAAGGATAAAGAAGAGGAGTTGGTCAACAGGAAGCAGGTGGTCAGTTAGGCAGTCATGATGGTTGAAGGGTCTGGCGTCTCATGGCCCAGATGCAGTGATCTGGTCTCAGTTGCTTGATACTATCTGGGAGTCCTGATGACTGGTTTCCTGAGAAAGGAACTCAGATAAAACTATTGTAACTTTCTTAAGTTTTAAGACAGAGAGGGTCTATTTATATGTTCATTCAAAAGAAACCTTAAACATCAGTTCTATGGGACAATTGGGCCAGTTTCAACACCAACACCTAGGGGGTTAGGATTTCAACATATGAATTTGTAGGGGTGGACACATACATTCAGCAGCATTCAACAAGCACTCATTGAATAAATTAATGAATGAAGATATCAAGCTCCCATTTTCTCAAGCACCTACTATTTGGTTGGTGCAAAGTAATTGAGGTTTTTCCCATTGTGTGTGTGTGTGTGTGTGTGTGTGTGTGTGTGTGAGATGGAGTTTCGCTCTTGTTGCCCAGGCTGGAATGCAGTGGCGTGATCTTGGCTGACTGCAACCTCCACCTCCCGGGTTCAAGCAATTCTCCTGCCTCAGCCTCCCGAGTAGCTGGGATTACAGGTGCCTGCCACCAGGCCCAGCTAATTTTTTGTATTTTTGGTAGACACGGGGTTTCACCATGTTGGCCAGGCTGGTCTCGAACTCCTGACCTCAGGTATCAGCCTGCCTGGGCCACCACGTGCATCCAGCCATTACTTTTAATGACTATTACAAAGCAAGTACTTTGCCTGCATTGTCATTAATCCTCATAAAAACTCTGCAATGTTGACACTATTGTTTCTCAATTTACAGAATCTAAAATCTGAGATTAGGAGATGCTGTCTTTTTCAAGGTCTCGCAAGGCTGTGCTGGGATTCAAGCCCCCAACATCCTTTTTCTCCCCTTCTCCATTGCTTTGGATAGCTCTTTACAGTTAACAAAATGCCTTCAATGCAGTGATCTCATCTGACCTTAACAATAACCCTGGGAAAGAAGAATTGTAATTATCATCTCCATTTTGACATATATGAGAGTCAAAGCTCAGAGAGGCAAAAGTATTTGCCCTGGTTGACACAGATGGTGAACAGCAGAGCCATTCTTCAGTTCATTCAAAAGACATTTGCTGAACAACACCCAGGTGCCAGACCCAATAGCTAATAGGATGTGATGCCTCAAGCTTTCTGCCTCCCCAGTCTTGTGGTGCTGAACCTTGGCCACTGCTATGTGTTGAGTACTCATCCAGGGTAAAATGTGGGTACTTGTAACTGTTAACTTGTGTTGTCCAGACATGGCTTGAGAGGGGCTGGTCTGAAAGGAGATTGACAAGTGAGGGCTGAGATTACTGGGAAGCAGAACCGGAAGAGATGATGGAAGAAGGAGCTTTTTAAACACTGAGCCAGAAGATGTAGTAAGCAAGAGAAGGTTGTGGGTCAGAGCTTTTTAAAATCCCTTTTTATCCTTATTCCTCACTCCCATCCCCCCACAGGCAACCTTCTCAATGTGTTTGATGTGTATCATTTTGTTTCTTTGTGCTTTTGCAAAGTGCTTATTTTTCTTTTGTGCATAAGTGTTTTGATTCATGCAAATATTATTATGTTGTGTATTTAATTTTTCCACCCAGCAGTGTGTCAAAGATTCATGTGTGTTACTACATTTACACCTAATCCATTGCTTCTAACTGTTACATAACATGGTGTGTACCTATCACATCTTACCCATCTGCTTCCCCAGGGATGACACCCAGACAATGCTGTGATACACATGCCTGCCATGTCCCCTCCTGGGCCTGTGTGAGTTAGACTGCTGGTTCATAGGGTATAGTCACAATTCAGTAGTGCCTGCTTGCTCTGCTCCCTGAGATACTCCCAGAAGCAGAGGATGAGCATTCATATACCCTCATATCCCTGCCATCACTTGGTGTTATCCAGTTTTCTAATGCCTGCCAGTCTAATAGATGTAAAGTGATATCTCATTATTGCTTTAATTTGCAACTATCTAATTATTAATGTGTTGGAGCAACTCTTTATATATTTGTTGGCCTTTTAGATTCTCTGGAGTAAGCTAATCAGATTTAAAATGGAAGAGGGAAGAGCCATCTATTTAATTAATCTTGATTCCTGGGAAAGTCCAAAGGGTTGAGAGGTCTCCAGGCATAGGAACCAGGGGTGCTCAAGCTTACAAATGGAAAATGTTTCCAGGAGAACCACTGGACCTAAACTGGGAGGTTTTTCTTGGAAACCATCTTTTTGTTTCCCCCAAAATACAAGACAGAGCATGGAAAACTGGATTTAGCCGGTTTGACTGGATTTAACCAGCCAAAACATATTTCCTGGAAACATAAATAAGTTGAATTACATTAAAAGGAAGAATTTCTGTTCTTTGAAAGACATGATTAAGAGATTGAACAGAGAATCCACAGCGTGGGATGAGATATTTGCAAATATATATGGCAAAGGACTCAGATCCAGAATATATGAAGAACTTCTACAAATCAGTAAGAAAAAGACAAACCACTCGATAGAAATATGGGCAAAAGACTTGAGAAAGCACTTCATAAAAGAGCATCTCTGTATGGCAAAAATCGTATAAAAATGTGCGCAACTTTTTAAATAATAAGAAATACAACTGAAAACATCAATAAGATGCCACTACACACCCACCAGAATGACTAAAATGAAAAAGATAGACCATACCAAACGTTGGCTGAAATGTAAATTGGCACATCCTCTTTGGAAAACTACTTGGCCAATATCTTCTAAAGATCCCCCTGTGCATACCCTTTGACCCAACAGTTCCATCCTAGGAATTCATCCAAAAGAAATGTGCTCGTTAAAATACATGTCCAAGAGTTTCATACACTCTAGCCTGGGCAACACAGTGATACCCTGTCTCCTAAAAACGGAGTGTTCATAGCAGCATTATTCACAATACAAAACTTGAAAGCTACCCAAAGACTCATCAATAATATGGGTAAATGATGGTGTTATATTCATGTAATGAAATACTACACAGCAACAAAAATGAAAGAACTGCAGTTTTACTTTACGCAAAGTACAAAACCAGGTGGTGAAGTCTATGGTGAAGTCAAGACAGTGATCACCCTTGAGCAGATATCAACTGGGAAGAAGTGGGAGAAATTTTCCGGGTGCTGGTCCCATGGGTGTGTTCCCTTTGTGAAATTTCATCAAGATGTAGTCTTATGATTTTTTAACTTTTCTGTATGTATTTATACTTCGATGAAACATTCAGAAATATTACATGGGTACCTACTGTCCAGCCCCAGCCCCATAGTGACAAATCAGGAATAGGAGACAGCCCTGAAGGTAGAGGGGGTAGTTGGCAACGGGTTGCAGAATCATCGTCCACATACAAGAACAAATCCTCGCCCTGCCTTGCTTTGCCAGTGGAGTACAAGGGAGGTCACAGCCAATATGTGAGATTTCAGAGGAGGCAAGATAGCAGTGTCTTAAATGTGGGTAGGGTTTTATTAAGAACCAAGTACTTTGACCAGGCACGATGGCTCACGCCTGTGATCACAACACTTTGAGATGCCGAGGCAGGCGGATCACTTGAGATCAGGAGTTTGAGACCAGCCTGGCCAACATGGTGAAACTCTATTTCTACTAAAAATACAAAAATGAGCTGGGCATGGTGGTGGGCACCTGTAGTCCCAGCTACTTGGGAGGCTGAAGCAGGAGAATCACTTGAACCCAGGAGGCAGAGGTTGCAGTGAGCCGAGATCACACCACTGCACTCCACCCTGGGTGACAGAGCAAGACTCTGTCTCAAAAAAATAAAATAAAATAAAAAAACAAATACTTTCACATAGTTCCATGCATGCAACCTTTGCAGCAGAGGGAGCAGAGATCTCTAAAGGCAATGTGACTTCCTTGAGTCCACACTGCCAGTAAATACCAGAGCTAGATCTAGTTCTCAGGTCTTCTAGTTCAGGGATCTCCCTCGCATGCCACACTGCCAGCTGCATCTGGGCTGAGGCAATCGGGAGGCTCCACAGGGGAGGAACAAGTTACACTGGAGGTTGAAGAATGGAGGCAATGCACGAGGGCAGACAAAAGCAAATGCTGTAGCAAGAAAGTGCCAGGGCCAGGAGCTCCCAGCTTTAGCAGGATCTCAGCTTCCCGAAGTGGAGCTGTCAGAGGTGTTGCTAAAAGACAGGCAGGAGTGGCTAGGGAAGTGCAGAAGGGCTCCTCCGGCCACGCTGTCTTGCCCCTTCTCTAGAAGCCCTAGGAGACTCTCCTCCCCACAGCCCCTGTGCCCCCAGATTTATTTTGCTTTCTTTCGCTAAATCAAACTTTATCAGACAGTTTTACTGTCAGCCGTTAAACCAAAATGTGTTTGTGCAACAGTAAACACCTTGTTACTGCAGGGAAGGATTACATAAACAAAGGTGGGGACGAGACCTAACTCACTGTACCCAAGAGCCGTGCAGCCCTCAGTGGGGGACGGAGAAGGGCAAACAGAAGGGCACTTCAGGGGCGTCTGGAGGCCTGAGGCGAGGCGACAGGCCATGCTCCAGCCTGAGGCTTCTGCCCTCGCCAGAATGGAATGAATGGCAAGCGTTCCTCCAGTCTGAAGGGTACTGTCCTCTAGAAATCTCAGAGGGGACCCAGGAACCTTGTCAGAGCCCTGAAGGGTGCAGAGGGGGAGGCAGAAAGGCTATACGGAGGATGGGGTGGTCAGTTCGGATTAGAATCTGGTGTGATGGTGGTGGGTTGGGGGCTAAATAGGTGTGGGAAAAACTTGAAGCCTGGGAGGAATGAAGAGAGGAGAGGGTTACAGTCAGATTGAGAAGACACGCAGGTAAAGGAAGAGCATAGTGGGGGGCTGCCTGCTTGGGCCTGAATTATTGGCCAAGGAGTGGAGAGATAAGGGCCCCTTTTGGGGTCAATGGGGCAGGGAGGTTTAGAGTGGCTCTGGGTGGGTGGCAGATACAGACACTGGGGTGTCAGACCAGAGGCGGGACCAGTGGGCAGAGCAGCCAGCTAGACCACCCCTCTCACGAGTGCACCCAAGGTCTCAAGGCCTCCCCTCAGGGCACGTTTCCCTGCCCCTCCCCTGATCTTCTCTCACTCATCCTTGCTCAAAACCCTCTAATCAGGGCTGCTCGCTGAGCCAGACTGCCATATGACATAAGCTGTCTAGGGACAAACCTGAAAGGCTCCGAGGGGACCCCAAGTGCTGTGCAGAACAGAGGGGGACATTCAGAGAGGAGGTGAACAAATAGATTAAAGGTGTGCCCCCACTGGGCACTGTGCTAGGAGCTTCTGCACCACGGGTACTTTCTCACTTACTTTTTTTTTTTTTTTTGAAATGGAGTCTTGCTCTGTTGCCCAGACTAGAGTGCAGTGGCGCGATCTCGACTCATTGCAACCTCTGCCTCCTGTGTTCAAGCGATTCTCCTGCCTCAGACTCCCAAGTAGCTGGGACAAAAGGTGCCCACCACCACGCCTGCCTAATTTTTGTATTTTCAGTAGAGATGGGGTTTTGCCATGTTGGCCAGGCTGGTCTTGAACTCCTGACCTCAGGTAATCCATCCACCGCAGCCTCCCAAAGTGCTGAGGTTACAGGCGTGAGCCACTGCACCCAGCCACAGGCACATTGATTTTGAATCTCACACCCACACTTTGGGATAGAAAGTATCTGCTTAAGCTGAAAAGTGAAGGCTGCAATGAGCCATGATTGTGCCACTGCATTCCAGCCTAGGTAACAGAGTGAGACCCTGTCAAAAGAAAGAGAGAAAGAGAGAAGGAAGAAAGGAAGGGAGGGAGGGAAAGAAAGAAAAAATTAGCCCCTTACACCAGGCTTCCTGTTGGCATCAGTTGTCTTATATTTCCTACACTGAGCATTTCCTGTATGGCAGTCATTCTGGCTCTATTATTTCATTGAATCCTCACACTCATATGAGACAGGTTCTTTTATTATTCCCTTTTATAAACGGGGAAACCAAGACTCAGAGAGGTTAAATTATTTAGCTAGGGTCTTACAGTTAGCAAATGACTGAGTCAGAATTGGAGTCCAGATCTCTCTAATGCCAAAGGCTGTGCTCTTCCTGTCTGAGTCTGGGCTAAGAGGGTCTGGAGGAAGGGTTGGGACATTGTGGGTGGAGGTTAGTAAAAGGGGTGGCCCACACACTAAAGGCTTTGCCCTGAACACCAGGCATGCGGAGGTCCCTACTGAAGAAGAGAGGACAGTTATCAACCTCCCTCACGGTCCAAAAGGGCTGGAATGTCCCCAAACCCCTTCCTCAAACACCAGGATGTGCCTCCAGAGCCCTGGAAGTCTCTGGCCATTCTAAGCTAAGAGTCTGTAGGGCAATAACCCCAGCTTCCTGAAGTCCTGGCCTGTGGCATTCTAACCCTGGAGGCCACAGCTTCCTCTTTTCTCCAAATCCCAGATCCCAAGCATCCCTTCAGCCCCACCCTTAGCCTTCTAATATACTACTCAGGTACTTCATCTCCCCATCACTACCCCAACCATCCATCCCTCTAATACCCCACCTCGACCACCAACTGGCTCCATCAGCCAGCCACAGCCCTAAAGCCTGAGGCCACACTGCAGAGGCTTTACCCCAGAGGTTAGCATGACCTAAGAACCTTAGATCACTGGGGCTGCAAGTTCCCAGGTCACTGCAATCTTTCTGTTCAGGCCCTGAGCACACACAGGCCACTGACTTCATTAACAAACTAGTCCCTTCTGAGGCTAGGGAATCAAGCAAGCTTGGATTCTGGGGTCTGGATCAGGGCCCGGGGCCACAAATCTCAGGATTCCATTTAGCAAAATCACAAGGTAGGACTCAAAGGGGCAGGCCCAAGGTCCCATGCTCAGAAGGATTCATGCTCGGTTATGGGGTCTTTTTTGTTTTTTTGTTTGTTTTTTGAGATGAAGTCTCGCTCTTGTCCCCGAGACTGGAGTGCAATGGTGCGATCACAGCTCACTGCAACCCCCGCCTCCTGAGTTCAAGTGATTCTGCTGCCTCAGCCTCCTGAGTAGCTGGGATTACAGGCACCTGCCACCACACCCGGCTAATTCTTGTATTTTTAGTAGAGATGGGGTTTCACCATGTTGGCCAGGCTGCTCTTGAATGCCTGACCTCAGGTGATCCACCCCCCTCGGCCTCCCAAAGCGCTAGGATTACAGGCGTGAGCCACCACGCCCGGCCAAAATTCTTACTACTTTTTTTTTTAATAACAGGGAGCCCTGCATTTGTATTTCGTACCAGGCCATGCAGATTGTGTGATTGGTCCTACCCAACGGTGCTGCTGTTTCTATGGCCTAGGCTGTCTCCTTGGGTCTTGCAGGGGCCAATTACAGATCTTGGAGGCCTGGTCTGGACAGAAGTGCTCCCTGCCCTCACTCCCCACCCACAGAGCTGAACACTGCTGTCCTAAGGGGCAACTCAGGGCTGGCCCAGGGAAGGGCACAGCTCAATTATCTGGATCCCTGGCATCTAGGACTCTGGAGACAGAGGGAGGGCAGAAAGAGGTTGTGATTTAGGAAGGAAGGTGGAAGAGAAGAGAAATGGGATTCCAGGGCCTACAGCCAGGGAACTGGGAAATGAAACAATCAGGGATCCAGGAGAACTCTACTCCATTCATCCCCCTAGGGTCCCTGGAACCACAACGGTGTGGCCAGCTGCAGGCGCAGAGGCAGTATAGCAGAAGGATTGGATACTTGGGCTCAGGGCTGATAGGGTTCAAATCCTGCCCTGTCACTCAGTAGGTATAATCTTGCTTCAAAAAACTTGGTTTCCTCCTTTGCAAAATAAAAATATTGCCTACTATGCAGGATTATAATTGGAGGCGACGTAAGTAAAGAACAACTCCTCAAACACCTGCCATTTTCTGTTTAGCATTTGACTAGGCACAAATCCCTGAAGAGGCTTCATTTAATTCCCAGTGTCAACCTGTGAGATGGAGACAGAGTGTCAGAGAGAGTTCCCTGCCCTAGGTCGCAGAACAGGTGAGAAGTAGAGCTGAGGTTTGAATCCAGATCTGTGGTATCCCAAGCGTTCTGGGTGCCACTGCCCCACCCTGTCTGGTGGTATGGTGCTGAGCTGGGGATGTGTGTTTGGGTTTAGTCACACAGAATGCAGGGATTTGTTGGTTAAGAAAAGGATTTCAAGAGTAGATGACACCAAGGAGGTTATTTCATGAACTATCATTTAAAGTCACTCTTTTAGAAGAAAAAAAAAATTCTTTTTCTAAAAAGAAAAGTATAATTAGAGACCATCATGCTGTCTCTAGGGAGCCTCTTCCTCCTCCACCATCCACCATCCAGTCTGAGACAGAATTGTATGGAGGCTGCCACCATGTCTGGAGTGAAGGATGCTGGGATGTCTGCCAGAGACCCAGGCTCTGCCATATGCCCATTGCACTTACTGGCTTCTTTTCCCCCAATATTTTATGAGAGTATAACTTACAATACGGAAAGTGCACAAATTGTGTGTGGAGCTTGATAAATTTTCACAATCAAACATACCCAAGAAACCAATATTAAAACTGAACATTCCCAGCATTCCTCTACTGCCCCCTTTGAGTAACTGCACTACCCCACCCCCAAAAAGCTGACTTCCCACACCACTGATTAGTTTTATCTGTTTCAAAACTTTATATAAATGGAATCAAAGGGCATGTACTCTTTTGCATCTGGCCTTTTTGTTCAGCATAAAGTTTTTGCCCAACATTATATTACAAATATATTTATCTCACATATACCTATGTACAAACCTGCACATTCTGCATTTATATCCTGGAACTCAAAGTAAAATGTTTATATATATATAGTCATCTATATTTTCCATGTACACAATTGCAGTTCATTTACTTACATTGCTGTATACTAGTCCTTTGTATGAACATGCCACAAGCTTCCTATTCTGGACATTTGAGTAGTTTCCAATCACTTGTAAGTTTTTAATGTCCTGTATTTTTTATAACTAAAGGACAGTCTCTCCAAAAAAAAAAAAAATTGTTTCTGAAAACTAAGATTGGGGCCAGGTATGGTGACACACAACTGTAGTTCCAAGCTACTTGGGAGGCTGAGGCAGGAGGATTGCTTCAGCCCAGGGGAGTCCAGGTGGGAATGAGCCATGATTGCACCACTGCACTCCAGCCTGGTGACAAAGCGAGAGCCTGTCTCAATATCAAACAAACAAACAAACAAACAAAACAAACACAAAAAACCCTAAGATTATGTTTCATTACTGATGGACTGTTTAAACAAGGACGACCATTTCTCTTCTCTGAAGCTAAGGCATCACAGTCAGTTGGCGTTATATTTTCACCTCCAGTGGAAGTCCTAGAGAAATATTAATATCACCTTAAAAAAGTTACTTGAAACAAAAACAAAAGTGAATTCTAAAGGCATCTGTCTTAGTCTTCTCTGGCTGCTATAACAAAATACTATAAACCTATAAACAACAGAAATTTATTTCTCACCATTTTGGAGGCTGGAAGTCCAAGATCAAGGTGCCGGCAGATTTAGTGTCTAACGACGTCCTGCTTTCTGATTCACAGACAGCACCTTCTAGCTGTGTCCTCCCTCACATGGTAGGAGGTAGAAAGGGCAATGCAGCTCTCTCAAGCCTCTTTTCTTTTATTTTATTTTCTTTTTTTTTCTTTTTTTTTTTTTGAGACAGAGTCTCCCTCTGTTGCCAAGGCTGGAGTGCAGTGGCACAATCTCAACTCACTGCAACCTCCACCTCCCAGGTTCA
>NW_012101921.1:1478546-1481417 GCF_000951045.1 Mandrillus leucophaeus
ACATGTATCCCAGAACTTAAAGTATAATAAAAAAAAGAAAAGAGAAAAAAAAAAAGAAGGGGAGAGAGAGTAAGTGACATACATAACCACAGTCAGTAATTTCCCTTGCTATGAATTTCTCAGCTGTTATAATGAGAGACCTTATATTACTGAAAATGCCTGAGAACTCATTTGAGCCCAAAGTATCACTGAAGCTTTCATGGTTAATCTAGATTTTTTTTTTTTCTTTACAAACTTTCCACTGTGGGGGCTGACATTTTTTAATTGTTAAAGTGATATATTGAGAACACTTAAAACAAGTCACAAATGTCACTGGAAACACTTGGGTAAAACACCCACCTTATGGAGTTCTTAAGAAACAGAAAAAGACAGTGGATATTGCCATATCTACTATGTACTAGCTGGTATTATCTGTACCCAGGTCACTTCACTTCTCTGGGCTCAGTTTTCTCATCAGTAAAATGGGGACAATAATGACCATCTCCCAGGGTCTTGTACAGATTAAATGAGTTAAACTGTGTAAAAAGCTCTTTAGTCCAAAGCTTGGCCCATAGTAGATGTTCACTCTATAATAAGTATAGACGGTAGTAGCAGAGGAAATATTCCATTTATAAAGCAATATTTTAAGAAAAAGTTAAATATTACTGCTATGCCATTGTACTTGTCATCTGCTGTGTTGATGAGTTTCAATAAGGACACTTGATCCCAGGGAGTACTACAAATACTTCCATGAAAAAGATTAAGAAATAAATTGACATAGAAAATGACTGCTACTTTGGCCAGGAGAGGTGGCTCATGCCCGTAATCCCAGCACTTTGGGAGGCCAAGGCAAGCAGATCACTTGAGGTCAGGAGTTCGAGACCGACCTGGCCAACATGGCAAAACCCTGTCTCTACTAAAAATACAAAAATTAGCCAGGCCTGGTGGTACAAGCCTGTAATCCCACTTACTCAGGAGGCCGAGGCAGAAGAATTGCTTAAACACGGGAGCCGGAGGTTAGGTGAGATCCAGTCACTGCACTCCAGCGTGGGTGACATAGCAAGACTCTGTCTAAAAAAAAAAAAGAAAAAGAAAAAGAAAAGAAAAGAAAATGACTGCTACTTTGGTTTGTCACTTAAGTTTCTCACAATCCAAGCATTCATTCAATAAATATTTATTGAACATCCCAAATGGTCCTTCCTCCCAATCTAGTTGTGTTGAAAGACAATAAACAAGAAAATAAGCAATCAATATGATTACAAATATTGTAAATTCTATAGATCCTATGAAGAAAATAATCAGAGTGCAACAAGAGACAATCAAGGAAGGAATATTTAGATTAAATTGCTGGGAAGCTCTCAGCAGATGACATTTAAGATGAAATAAGAAGGTTGAGCAGAGCCAGCCAAGCAAAGAATGAGGGGAAAGTGTCCTAAACAGTGGACTAAGATTTAGGAAAGCAAAAAAGAAAGGAGACCAGTGTGGCTGGTACATGGAGATGGAGGAGGAGAGGGTAGGGAAGAGAAAGAGAAGGAAGAGATGAGGCTGGACCGGTGGTCTTGGCTCAGATTATACAGAACCTTCTAAGCCATGCTAAGGAGCTGGGATGTTCCCTGACCTGTGACTACGAACCAATTTCTACGTTTTTTTAAGAAAAGAAATAAAGTTCTAAAATACATTTTAAACTTCTTCAAATTAGATTACTAAACAAAAATAATTTTTTCCCTCATTGTTCAAATCAATGTGTTCTTTCAAGTGTGTATCCAAAATGGTCTTCTGAAAGCTTGTCACAGAAGGGCCTGGGCCACTTTTACACTTTCTCTATTCAATTAAAAATAATAATATCCAAGATATTACCACTGGGGGAAATTGAGTGACAGGTACATGAGCCCTTGTACATTTTTCTGCAACTCCCTTTGACTCTATAATTATTTCAAATTTTAAAAGTTCAAAAATAATAACACTAAAATAGCAAGTAGCCCTGTCGACTTGGAGATCCCCTTCATCTCATTCTGTCTTTCAGCATCATCTGAAGACTCTGAATGGCATTTTGAAGACACTGAAGCTGAAAAACCACCACTTTCCATAACTTTGTTATCATTCCAGAAGATGTATAGAAATATAGCCTCCAAAAAAATGATTCAAAATTATAGACATTTGCAGCCATTCAAGGCTTAAGAGTTTACAAAACATCTACTTTTCTTCTATTTGAAACTTTGAGGAGGGGATGGCTTTTGGAAACTTTTCTCCACAAAAGGATTACATTGAAAGGCCTCACTGTGCTCTACATTTTCTGCACATTTTTGGCTCTATTTATATCTGGAAGTAGATTTTTTTTTCTTCCATAGCTATGTTTAAAATACAAGGATGGAGTTGTGTTAACAAATGTACATTTAGGCAGTCTCAGTTTGCAAGAAAAAAAAAAGGAAAAAAATTTTAATATTGGAAATGTGCTAAAAATTATCAAAGAGAGTATCATCTTTTTGGCTGGGGGCCGCTAATGGAATACTGCCCAGGGACTCTTCGAAGTCCTCTGGGCTATGCCTTTACTTGATTCATTCCCATAACCCAAAATATATATATATACGTGTGTGTGTGTGTATATATATATATCTCCTCCAGAGCCATTCACATACTAGGCACTGGATTAACTGCCGGGAATGGCAACTAGATTGAGACACCACGTTCTAATGTCTGGCCCACACCTCTCAGGACAGAAATTGGTTAGTCTTTTAACAGTCTCTCAGCAACAGACTCAGGCTATCAAAATTCATGGAAGCAGCTATGGAAACAAGGGTTCCAATGTGCTAAATTAATATGAGACTGACTCCTCGTTCCAGCACCAAAAACCAGCCAAAGCCACCACCTGAGTATGCAAGGAAGTGGTTAAGA
>NW_012101921.1:1481877-1491491 GCF_000951045.1 Mandrillus leucophaeus
AAAAATAATAATAATAATAATAATAATAATAAAATTAGCCGAACATGGAGACACCACCATGGTGACACCACAGTAGCCTGTAGTCCCAGCTACTTGGGAGGCTAAAGTGGGAGAATGGCTTGAGCCCAGGAGGTGGAGGTTGTAGTGAGCCAAGATCGTGCCACTGCACTCCAGCCTGGGTGACAGAGCCAGATCTTGTTTCAAAAAAAAAGAAAAAGTGGAGGAGACCTGAGGGCCCAGCTGCCTGAGTCTGAATCCCAGCTCTCTCACTTATTATCTGTGTGACCTTGGGCAAATTAACTAACCTCTCTGTGCCTCAATTCCATCATCTGTAAAATCCAGATCATCATAACAACCTCTATCATTGGTTATAGTGAAGATTAAATGAGATAGTGCAAGTACAGGACTGAGCAGAATGTTCTCTGTTGTTCCCTATGTGCATAGAAAGTGTTCTCTATTATTAAGTCAAATTCACCAGAAGGCTGCTTGGCAAGCCCAGAATCAGAACAAAGAGCCCTTGAGGAGATCATTTCCCTTCACTTGGGAGACATCAGTGAAATATCCCTCTTCCCCCACAGCACTGAACACCCTCTCGTCACCAGGCTGCTTTTCATGTCCTATGCACCAACCCCGAGGCCAGGCTGCAGAAGCTTGACACATCCTGCTTCTCTGAAGCCCTTTTTCCATGTGAACCACCTCTTGTCTGGGGACTGATTTTTTTTTCTTTCTGTTTAAAGTGCAGTGTCTTCCCACAGTCCTTGTAAACATTCTGTGTCTACCCCGCCCCCACCCAGTTCAGTGTTGATTCAATTAGAACCGCTCTCCAAGCTTGGGCTGAGGTGCCCGAGGTCAGAGCCCATGTGCAGAAATCACATTACCTTCCCTGTGAATCACAACCCATCATTTCATATTGGTGTCAGCAAGATTTAAATCTTGCAGTAAGAGCTACACATGAATTTTACAATTGTAACATTACTGCTTTTTTTTTCTTTTTTTTTAGTTTAGAGCACATGTAATTTCTAGGTTCGTTGCTCTATTTGCCTCTCACAATGGAAACTCTACATGTTTCCATATTTTTTCACATGACAGGTAAACATGCTGAGGTAGTCCTTGTTAATTCCTTTGATCTCAGTTTTTTTGCTTAGCTGAAAGTTGTCTCCTTCCATTTTGACCATGATATTTTTGGAGAACTGGCTTTGAAAATCTCCTAGCCTGGGCATATATCTGCTGACGTGACATTTCCCCTTTTGATTTTCAGAAGCACCTTAAGCTTAATATGTCTAAAAACAAATTTGTATCTTACCTCTCAAACTAGGTCTTCTTCTGGAGTAGCCTTATTTGAGTGATGGCCCCTCCATCCACACATTTGGACAAGCTAGAATCCAGTGGTCCTTCTTGACACCTTCTCTCCCTTGCCTGCCATGTGCAACACATCCTCAAGATTTTAGCTCCTGAACACCCCCTGAATCCATTCACTTCTCTCCATCTCTAATGCCTCAACCCTTACCTAGTCCAAGCCCCCTTGTTTTCTGACCTAGACTATAACAAGGGTCTCCTGACTGGTCTCACACCCTGGGGCTCCATTTTCTTATTGACCATTACTGAGAAAGGAAGCTTATTCTGTCGTTCAGATTGTCTGGCTGTGGTTTCTAACCTTCTTGCACATCAAATCACCGGGCATCCTTACTAAAACGCATCATTCACCTGTGGAGATTCTAACTCATTAGGTCTTGAGTAGGATTCCAGGATCTGTATATTTATTAAACACCCTATTCTGATACAGCAAGTCTGTCAAATTTGCACTTGAGAGTCATTGGCTACAGCTCACCAGCACCACACTTGGCCCGTTTTAGAGATAGCCAAACATGTTTCCTACATGAATCAAGGAATGAGTACCAATCTGACAAATTATTGAGTCCCCACTATGTGTCAGGCTGTTCAGGCACTAGCGACGGAGCAATGAGTGAAACAGACAAAAATCCCTTTCTTCATGGTGCTTACATTCTACTGGTAGGGGACAAATAAAACAAAAAATAAAATGTAAGGAACACTAGAAGGCAATAAGTGCTATGGAGAAAAATTAAGCAAGTCGAAGGATTTGCAGGGAGCAGGGGTATGGAATAGAGCTGTGGAGGGAGAGTGATATGGTTTGGTTTTTTGTCCACACCCAAATCTTATCCTGAATAGTATAATAGTTCCTATAATCTCCACATGTCGTGGGAGGGACCTGGTAGGAGGTAATTGAATGTTGGGGATGGGTTTTTCCCATGCTGTTCTCGTGATAGTGAGTAAGTCTCATAAGAGCTGATGGTTTTATAAAGAGCAGTTCCCCTGCACACACTCTCTCACCTGCTGCCATGTAAGACTTGCTTTTGCTCCTCCTTCGCCTTCCACCATGATTGTGAGGCCTCCCCAGCCATGTGGAACTGTGAGTCCATTAAACCTCTTTTTCTTTATAAATTACCCAATCTTGGGTATGTCTTTATAAGCAGCGTGAGAATGGACTAATACAGAGAGGCAAGTTGCAATTCCCAGATGGTCATGAAAGACCTCACTGGGAAAGTGGCAAATGAGTAAAGACTTGAAGGAGAAGAGGAGCAAGCCATAAGGTAACTGGAAGAAGGGCTTTCCCAGATGAATTCTAGAGGGAGCAAGCAAACTTAGCTCTTCTAGCATTCTCCAAAAGAAAAATATATTCTACAGATCCCATGTTCATGCTCAGTCTTCAACTCCAAGCTGGAAAAGATATTCCCAATGAAATATGGTATTTCTCACCTTCTTGTTACTGCTCTGCCTGAAAACCTGCCCTGAACCCCTCAGCTTTTAAGATTTACTAACTCAGCTTTTTTATGCTCCACCCTATCTGGGTGTCCTTTTACTATAGGTAGCTAGGACACCACACTGTATTTTCTGGCTTACATGCTTGTCTCCTCATCCCCAAGACCAGACTTCAGTTTGTTTTGTCTCTTTCTTATCTGTTACCATTTACTTGGTGCATAGCAAAGTATTGGGCCAGATTAGATTCTTAATAAGTATTAAGTGCAGAAAAGAAAGAATGAGGAAGGAAAGAGGAATGGAAGGGAAGAATGAAGATAGGAGAGAGGAAGAAAGGAAGGAGGGAGGGAAGAGGGAAGATGGAAGCAAAGAAGGCAGCCCTAATTTTGTTTTAAATGCAAGGATAGGCATTACACAGTGGTAGATTTGCAAACCCAGGACTCCTGGATTTGACAAATTATTGAACCCCCACTCAATAATCCTAGGAGTCTTGCCTCAGTCCTATGAAAAGGAACCCTGAGGCCAGGCAGGGTGGCTCATGTCTGTAATCCCAGCACTTTGGGAGGCTGAGGTAGGCAGATCACAAGGCCAGGAGTTTGAGACCAACCTGACCAACATGGTGAAACCCCGTCTCTACTAAAGCTACAAAAAAACCTGGCATGGTGGCACATGTCTGTAATCCCAGCTACTCAGGAGGCTGAGGCAGGAGAATCACTTGAATCTAGGAGGCAGAGGTTGCAGTGAGCCGAGATCATGCCACCGTGCTCCAGCCTGGGTGATCGGGTGAGACTTTGTCTCAAAAATAAAAAAATAATAGTAATAAAAGGAACCCTGATTCTTCTGTCATCCTTGAACAGTCTCCGTGGAATTGCCTGCAGGTTCAGGTAGGTAATCGTAAGATATGGCAACAGTAATAATAATCTCCATAAGCAGGCCTCTCTTCTGGCTCCCCCAGACTGTCCTTCGTCTTCCCTTTTTGCACTCTTTTTGCACTTCTCTTTTTGCTCTTGCTTCCTCCTCTCTCTTTTTCTTGCTTTCTCAGCAGGGGTAGGAGATGTCCAGGGCTTCAGAGCCTCCATAATTCCCAGGAGCTCAGGCTCTTTGACAAAGCATCTCCTGAGCTGGCCACAAATGAACTTGGGGCCTCTTGTCCCACTGGTGCTACTGGAGGGTCTTTTAAGGATGCCCACTGGCCAGGGTCACCATGTTGCATGGCACCAGGGAGGCCATTCCTACTGGGCTGCAAGAAGGAACTGTTTTCCCCCATGATCAGCAGGCCTAAAGGGAGTTGTGTTTGATCCCTGTGTCCACATGACTCTTTCTTATCCGCTGCACAGAGACCCCTTCTCCATAGCAGCTATCTGTCCTCCTTCACCCTACCCTCGTTCTGCGTGCCCGACACTCCAAGGAAACCTTTCTTCCATTGGATTTTTTCCAACATCTGAAGAACAAAACTTTACTACAGGGAGTGGAGATTGGGCTAAACAGCCTTGGAATGAGAGAGAAAAGACACGGAAAAGGTGAAATTGAGAGAGGTGAGAGGTCTAGCTTGAGTGCAGGCAGGGCCTCTGATTCTGGAAGCTCTGGAGAAACTTGACACCAAGGCCAGGTCCTGAGCCAGGGCAAGGGAGGGAGTAAACCATCTTCCCCAGCAGGAAGTGAGGGAGAGAGGGAGAGCGAGCTGGGGAAGCGCTCTGTTTTCTTTGGCCTCCTCCAGCCCTGGAGGGAACTCAGAGAGAGGGAGAGGGGCTGGAGGGAGGAGGATGGGGCTGTCAGGGAGATCCGGTTTTTGTGTCCTACCCTCCCCCAGGAACTGGAGGCTGGAGCAGGGGCACTGGAGCGGGCACCCAGACCGGGCCAATGTTTTCCCTGCTGCTCCCTGTAAATCATGGAAGGGAGCTATCAGATTGGAGTTGTGTCAGATCGGACTCTATGGGGACACAGAGTCCTGGAATTAGAGGCCAGTCCAGGGAGAATGTGGAGTGTGTCAGGGAGAGAGCTGGCTGGAGGTGGGAGGCCTAGGGCTTAGGTGTAGGAGGAATGAACCTACCAGAACTCAAACACGCTGGGCAGCCACAGTGAGTTCCCTACATTCTCTCCAGTCTTGATCTTCTAGGCTTTTCCACAAGGGAGGCCTTGACCTTGTAGACTGCTCTGTCCCCCAGAACAGAGCCTGGAGGAGTTATCCTGGCAATAGCTCAGGCCGAGGTAGACAAGGTCAGCCCCTGAGGAAGCCAGAATTTTAGAGCCCCAATGTGTCTCCTGAGTATATGCTGAGATATAGACAGATGTAGGCCTTCTATTTCCAACAGAAAGAACTTCCTTAAAGCCAACTCCTCCTCTAACCCTAATTCTCCCAGTGACTTCCATCCCACATATGATCCTGACCCTAAGCTCATGAGGGATGACCCTAAAACCATCCCTCACAGGAACTCCACACCGGTCTCAGCCCAAACACTTCAAAATCACTGAATGTTAACCCCACACATTTATCCTCATCCAAATTCTAAACCTTACTCTCACCCCAAATCCGGACTGTCACCTTGATCTGCATCACAAACCTGACTAAGTTATCTGTTGTGAGGTGAGAATTAACACAAACGAAAAGTTAACATGTATTGTACAGTTATGAGGTGTTTGCAGTATAACAGGCTTTTTCTATTTATTGCCATATTTACATAATAGCAACCCTATGAGTTAGACATTACTATTATTACCATTTTACAGATTAGAAAACCAAGGCTCAAAAAGATTAAGCTAGTTACTCAGGTAAGGCGTCTCTAGCCTGGGAGGTGACTGCTGGAATGATCTACTCCCACCAGCAGTATCCTGCAGAGTGAATAAGAGGTCTCAGCTAGGAGGACTTCAATCTGCAGAGGGAACAGAGATTATTATGGCTGCCCCAGAAGCCACACCAAGCCCTGTCAGATGAGATCCAAATGGGGTCTCTGCTCAGATAGGGAGTGAGAGTTGGCCCTGAGGATTCAGAGCCCGGAAACACACTGCAGAGTGACACAAGAATCATAGCACAGACAGGCAGGATCAAATCCAGAAAAATCACCCCAAAGCAAGTTAGCCCCCAGTTCCACAGAACCACCAAGGATCCCACAACTGCAGTCCCCATTCCACCACTTTGGGGGTCCTCTTTCTAATCAGCCAACCCTACCTGGGCTCAGCTAATATTCCAAACCTTCCTCGAAAAGGGGGCCACATAAAACAGCATTCTAAATCACAAGTTCCCCGAGCCTTCCAGTACACAGTGAGGAGAGTCCTTGATCAGGACAAGGATGACAACCTTCTAAGCACAGTGTTTACCCCATGCACAGATGCACAGATGGACTTGTTCATATATTCATACACTGTCCTGGTCGGGTCCTCTCCAGTGTCTTTTCTCTGCCCCAAAACTGATGGTTTCTCTAGTACAGTGAGGAAAGCCCACAGCAGGTCTACCTCCTTCATCCTAGCGGACCTTACTCAGGGGCATGCTGGCCTGCAAGAATCCACGGACATCAGCAGGTGTGGCCAGACTAGAAGAAAGGCATCTACTCTCTGGAGTCCTCCATTTCTTCCTGGGTCAGGCTTTGAGTCAGGGTTTTTATGGCCAGGATGTCTGTCCAACCATGAAGGACCACATTAAGACATGCTCAGCGCCCCGGCCCATACCACTCTCCATCAGTCTGGAAAATGTGATCCAGCCAGGACACCCTGGATGCAAAGAAACCTGTCCAGAGACCAGCAGAGGGACCTCGCCTATGGCCCAAAGTGCTCTGGCTTAAAAGCCAACAGAAGTCCCTCATGGATACTGGAGACTGGCCTGCAAACACTGAACTTATTGCCCACACAACCCTTGGCCCATGTGTTGCATGTTGGCATGACTTACAGCCTCTCCCAAACCAGACTGGGGACCCCAAGACAGCCAGGGGTTACCTCCTGAATCCACCAGCATCCAATACCATCTTGTTCTTCCTCCTCCTACCTCCCACATTCATCTCCCTCTCATATCCAACCTGAGTGTTCCTTTTCTTCTGCCCTCATGCTCGTTTGTCATTTGGGATCCATAAAGTGGGGTCAGTAACAGTAATAAGCATAACTGGCTCCTGGAGGAGAGAGGTGAGTGGGCTAAGCAGAGTAGACCTAGAGGAGGGAGAAGGCCTGCAGAGGGAGATGCAAGGACTCTCATGGAATGGCTCCCCGGTTGTCTTTGTCTGAAACTTAAGAGCCAGGAATCCACGTCTGCAAAGAGGTGGGGGCCTATGACATGGAGTCTTCCCAAGCCCTCCCATAGAAACTGACAGCTCCTAGGGCTGGGAACCCATCATGCCCAGATCCCCTCCAGATCCCACAGATGCAGATAAAAGAATAGAAACAACCAGCTCTCAGAGGGGTGGATGCAGATGTGGCCATCAGCACCCCAGATGTGGCTCAGCCATGTTTGCCACCAGGGCTGCTGTGACTATGAACAGGAATGTAAATCCAGATTGGGGTGGGGATGAGGGCTGGAGGAGGGAACAGAGCTTTTTCAGGGCTCCAGGAAGAACACAGCTCTGAGAAAGAGAGGGGTCTTGTGTCTGACTTCATAAAAATGCTCAGCCTGTTCCTGGGGAAAATAGATTGCTGCAAATAGGTATTCCACCCTCGTCCACCCCAGCTTCGATCTCTCCTCCAACTCCTGCTGCCCATCCTGACCTCAACTGCATTACGACCCTTATCCACCGGTGGCCAAGGCAGCCTCCTTGACCACTTCCTGCCACAGAAGGGAGGGCAGCAACAACTGCCTCCATCTCCGGAAAATGGAGGGAAATGTCAGTTTCAGCCTGGCAGGTCAGCCTCTGTCCTAAGCCTCGCTAATACCCAGCATTCCAGGCGCCATAAAGATGAAGGGTCCCACAGCCCTGCTCACCAGCTCCTGCACATAAACACCCCCAATGATAGAGCTCCCTACACCATTGCACTCGAAGCCCATTTACTTTCCACTTTGTTTTGAATTTTCATCTCAGGAGAAACTTGCAAATCACTAACAGCAGGAACTTTGTGGAAGTTGTAGAATATAATCAGTGCATTCTCAGATTTGTCACGCTCAGACAGAGCTTCCCCAAGGAGTCACCTATCAGGGAGCAGAGGAGGCAGGAGGCTGAAGGTAGCCAACAGAGCCTGTGGTGGGAAGAAGCCAGGGAGCCTGACCCAGCCCCTGCCTCTGGGTGAGCTTGGCCTGCATCCCACCCAGCCCCCATCTGGGTCCTGTTTGTGAAAATGAGGTGAGCAGCCCACACTCTGCTATTTTGGGAGGACTGGCTATCTCAACATAGAACATCTCTCCTGGGCAGGAAGTTCTTCTTTAAATATAGCCTGAACCCCTCCTATTGCAGAATCAGTCATTTCCTTTGGTCAGGCCTCAGGAGAGGGGAGGTGGAAGAAGACAGCTGTCCCTGTCCTCCACTAAGGAGCCACAGCCACAGTGCTGAGCTTGCCAAGTCCCCCAACTAACACTCTTCTTGTCTGCATGCTACACAGACCTATTCACTTGCAGAGTGCAGCTCTCAGATCAACCTGCCTCTGAGTGGACGGCCTAGGACTGGGTTTTTCAGCGTTACCCTGTCCCTTCGGTGGAGATCCCCAGAGAAGGCTTTCTGAAATGACCTCTTTTAGAAAAAGTAATCCTCTTCTTCCAGTCATCTCCAATGAACCAAACAAATACTTATACCTGTTAGGTGCTTCATATAGAGAGAGGGAGAGAGAGAAAGAGAGACAGAGACAGAGTCTTGTGTTGTCACCCAGGCTAAAGTGCAGTGGCATGATCACTGCTTACTGCAGCCTCCTGAGGAACTGGAACCACAAGCACATGCCATCATATCCAGCTTTTTTTTTTTCTTTTTTTGAGACAGAGTCTTGCTCTGTCGCCCAGGCTGGAGTGCAATGGCATGAACTCCGCTCACTGCAAGCTCCACTTCCCAGGTTCACGCCATTCTCCTGCCTCAGCCTCCCAAGTGGCTGGGACTACAGGCACCCACCATCACGCCCAGCTAATTTATTTTTGTATTTTTTAGTAGAGACAGGGTTTCACCGTGTCAGCCAGGATGGTGTCGATCTCCTGACCTCATGATCTGCCTGCCTTGGCCTCCCAAAGTGCTGGGATTACAGGCATAAGCCACTGTGCCCAGCCTTTTTTTTTTTTTTTTTTTTTTTTTTTAAGAGATGAGGTTTCGCCATGTTGCCCAGGCTGGTCTCAAACTCCTGAGCTCAAGCTATCTTCCTGTTTCAACCTCCTAAAGTGCCGGGATTACAGGCGTGAGCTACCATGCCCAGTCTTCATATACTTTAGCACATTTAATTTCATCTCTACAACCCTACAAGTGAGAAAATACCACCAACATCTTGAACGTGAGGAAACCACCTGAGAGAGAACAAAAAATTCACCTGAGGTTACAGAACTGATAGATGACAAAGTCAGGATGGGAACCCAGGTCTGCGCCCTCAACCTGCGCTTCCTCCTCTAAGTCACACTCCCACCTGAGGAGACAGGAAGGCTGGACCTGACATTTGCTGAGTAGGCAGAGGAAAGAGAAGGCACACATGCAGTCACAGTGCTCAGCTGAGACTCCCCTGGCTGCCTTCCTGACAAGCCAGCGTCAGGGTTCACCCCGGCTCTCACACCTTCTCACAGCCCGGGGAACAGGATTTCGGCAGCCCAGCAAGGTCAAAGGGCAGCCAGAAACATTGCTTCCTCCTTTATCTTAAGAGAAGAAGGAATCGCTTTTAGAGTTCCACCTGGAATTATAGATTCAGAGGGATTATTCATGTCAGATGGGTTTAAACAAAGGAAGGCTTCCAGGAATAGAGGA
>NW_012101921.1:1491541-1496520 GCF_000951045.1 Mandrillus leucophaeus
ACACGAGAGTGCATGGTGTGGCACATGTGTGTGCTGTGTGTGTTGGGGTAACAGAGGCCGAGAAGGGTGTGAGAGAGACAAGCACACACCTGTAATAACATTGGCTTCAGACGCTAGGAGAGAAGAAATTCCCCCAACTGTTTTATCCCCCAGAAGACCCAGAGTCTCTTTCTGGGTTCCCCCTTCAGTCCCCAGCAGACCCAGAGTCTCTTTCTAGGTTCCCCCTTCAGTAGTCTGGAGAAGTGGGCCACCCCCATGGGGAAGGGCTGGGGTGCCAGAAATGGACACGCACACGATGTGGGGCTCAGCCGGCCATCTGCAATTCTCCCATCCCAGGGCCCAGAATCCGGATCCCCTGATCCCCGAGGGGGTCGGCTGCAGCAGCCCTCCTCATGCAGTCTACTCCACATTCCTCACATTCTTTACGCTCAATTAAGGAGAAATAATCAGGGGAGCAAGCAGGCCGCAGCAGGACGGCCATGCCCCATGCCGTCGGGATCACGTGTGCAGAACAGCCCCGCAGACCCTGGACCAGAGGGGCCTTGGGGGGACGAGGGAATCAAGCAGTGAGGACAACGGTGCCCCTCTGTGCTCCACAGAGACAAAGGAGAGTGAAGAAAGGCAAGCAGCGGGGAGATCAGGAAAGAAAAGGAGAGGAGAAGGCAAGGTCAGAGCAAAGGGAAGATGTGCAGCCCAAAGCCCTCAGCCATCATTTCCTAATCATGCCATCGCTTCCCCGCAATCACCATCCATCACCATCATCAAATGCCCTTTGAGACCCAGGGATGCTCAGAATGTTACCTGCCTTCATCAGTTAGTGGCATGTGCTGATTAAGTGTGTCGTGGGAATGGGGCCTCTCTGTGGTCTTCAAAATACACTGTCTTTAGTCTGCAGGGGGATGCCATTCTTGGCCTCAGTGGAACATGCTTATTTCCTCCTCCTGGACCAATGAGTCTGATCAGCCAAGCAAGCTCCTACTCCCTCAAGCCTCTGTCCCTGGGCTGCCTCCCTCCTCCTCTCCAGAACCTTCCAGACTTCCCCAGTCCCCAGCAGACCCAGAGTCTCTTTCTGGGTTCCCCTTTCAGTCCCCAGCAGACCCAGAGTCTCTTTCTGGGTTCCCCTTTCAGTCCCCAGCAGACCCAGAGTCTCTTTCTGGGTTCCCCCTTCAGTCCCCAGAAGACCCAGAGTCTCTTTCCAGCTTCCCCCTCCAACTGGGGGGGAAATACATCATGTATGTAACCAGCGTAGCTTTTATCATGCTGTTCTGTAATTGTAGGTGTTTATATCTTTATCCCCAGAATGAATAACTAAATGAATGATCATTATTATTTACTGAGCATGTTCTATGTGCCAGGCACTGTGTTAGCCCTTGAGAGATGACCTCATTTAATCCTTTTAACATCCTAGAGGTCATTCATATTATTATACCCAATTTACCCAAGAGGAAGATGAGACTGAGAAAGGTCAAGTAACTTGTCCACAGTGACCCAGCTAGTAAATCAAAGAAAGGAACCTTGAACACAGGATTGTAAAATGCCAAAGCACATGCTATTATTATGACACTAAGGTACCTGAGGACAGCACCTTAGCCTTGCTTACCACGGCATGGCAAAGAATAGGTGCTCAATATATAAGATGGCTATTTGGCTAGATAAATGGGTGATGTGTGCTCTGAAGAATTTCAGCAGTGGAGCTGAGCCAAAAACTCTTCCCATCTCCTTTATGATCAATGAGTCAAATTTGTGAAAGGATTTGTTAGACCAAAGACAAATGCTATGCTCTTTGTTGAGTCTCAGATTATGACTACTGTTAGGGCAACATCATCTGTGTCTACTCTAGGTCTCAGGGTGTGGTCACAGATAAGACCGAGTTGATCTTCAGGGTGGGAATCAGTCTGGGGCTATGTTAGAGGGTCAGTCTGTAGCCGGTGTAAGTTGCACGAAGAGAACACATCTCTGCCAAGCTGACTTGGAACTGAATAGAGAATGAAAAGTTCTCAAGCCAGAGACCCTTGTTCCTGGGCATTCAGGGTGGAGAGATGATATGTGTGAAAGGAACTGGGTGTGGGTGTGTGGGAGAGTGTGGGCCAGAGGACCCCAGGAACGGGAGTGTGGGGACGGACCCACTAAGTGTGCACCATGTGATTTTGAGTGCCACATACACGAGAGTGCATGGTGTGGCACATGTGTGTGCTGTGTGTGTTGGGGTAACAGAGGCCGAGAAGGGTGTGAGAGAGACAAGCACACACCTGTAACAACATTGGCTTCAGACGCTAGGAGAGAAGAAATTCCCCCAACTGTTTTATCAGAGCCGAAGTTACCAAATTACATTGTTGTTTTAAATTTGAGCTTCTCTGCCTGCAAATGGGGGGCTCTCAGGTTCATGAGCTTAATGCTTGGTTGGGCCTGGAGCTCCACTTCCCAACCCAATCGGGGCTCCCAGAGCTCCCAGGCCCAAGAAACAAAAGTCTTCTCTCTCAGGGCTTTGAAGTGGAAACACTAACTGCTCCCTTTAATTAGAAAGAAACCCCCTATTGTTCCCGCTTTATTACTGATGGATGAAGACATAGCAGCAGGGGCAGATTCTCAAGAAAGGGGGAGGGGAGCTGAGGAAGGAGTGGAGGGGGCAAAAAAAATCTCTGTTTGGAATAGAGATTCTCCACACTTGGTCTCCATACACAAACCAGACCTATTTCAGCACCTAGACCACAAAGAATTTACTGGACATTTGGCCTTCTATTCGATGTTATAGGAAAGACGGAAAGAGTCTCAGCCCTCAATCAGTTCATAATCTAGGTAAAACAGTCAGGGCAAGGGGAGAAGCATGAAAGATCATTGATATTAAATCAGTCCTGCAGGCTGGGTGCAGTGGCTTATGCCTGTAATCCTAGCACTTTGGGGGGATGAGGTGGGTGGATTGAGGCAGGAGAATCGGTTGAACCGGGGGTGGGGCCGGCGGCGGGAGGATAGGCAGAAGTTGCAGTGATCCCAGATTGCACCACTTCTCACCAGCCTGGGCAAAAGAGTGAAACTCCGTCACACACACATACATACACACACGCACACACACACACACACACAAACTTAGGATAAACAGAGTGGGGAGATAGCTCCATAAGACAATCTCCTAAGAAAATTCTGGAGGTGGCTGCTTGGGACCTGAGCTGGATGCTGCAGACTGGGGAGACTGGCAGAAAGACGAGGGGAGGGTATTCCCACGCCAAGCAGGGTAAATGGAATGTGCAAAGGCACAGAAGGAATGGACACAGTTTCATTGGAGGAAGCCGGTCTGGTTGTGGAGGAGGGTGCATGTAGGCGACCTAAGGGAAATCAGGTTGGGTAGGGCAGATGGAACAGAGGAGAGAAAGACTTCGAAAGTGTTACCGGAAAAGGGTCCCGATTCACCCCAGGGGAGGGTTCTTGGATCTCGCACAAGAAATAACTCGGGGCGAGTCCATATTGTGAAGTGAAAGCAAGTTTATTAAGAAAGTAAAGGAGTAGGCCGGGCACGGTGGCTCACGCCTGTAATTCCAGCACTTTGGGAGGCAGAGACAGGCGTATCATTTGAGGTCAGGAGTTCGAGACCAGCCTGGCCAACATGGTAAAACCCCATCTCCACTAAAAATACAAAAAATTAGCTGGGCATGGTAGCGTGTGCCTGTAGTCCCAGCTACTCAGGAGGCTGAGGCAGGAAAATTGCTTGAACCCAGATTGCAGTGAGCCGAGATCATGCTACTGCACTCCAGCCTGGGCAACAGAGCCAGACTCTATCTCAAAAAAAAAAAAAAAAAAAAAAGGTAAAGGAATAAAGAATGGCTACTCCATAGGCAGAGCAGCAGGTTCCCCCTTCAGTCCCCAGCAGACCCAGAGTCTCTTTCTGGGTTCCCCCTTCAGTCCCCAGAAGACCCAGAGTCTCTTTCCAGCTTCCCCCTCCAACTGGGGGGGAAATACATCATGTATGTAACCAGCGTAGCTTTTATCATGCTGTTCTGTAATTGTAGGTGTTTATATCTTTATCCCCAGAATGAATAACTAAATGAATGATCATTATTATTTACTGAGCATGTTCTATGTGCCAGGCACTGTGTTAGCCCTTGAGAGATGACCTCATTTAATCCTTTTAACATCCTAGAGGTCATTCATATTATTATACCCAATTTACCCAAGAGGAAGATGAGACTGAGAAAGGTCAAGTAACTTGTCCACAGTGACCCAGCTAGTAAATCAAAGAAAGGAACCTTGAACACAGGATTGTAAAATGCCAAAGCACATGCTATTATTATGACACTAAGGTACCTGAGGACAGCACCTTAGCCTTGCTTACCACGGCATGGCAAAGAATAGGTGCTCAATATATAAGATGGCTATTTGGCTAGATAAATGGGTGATGTGTGCTCTGAAGAATTTCAGCAGTGGAGCTGAGCCAAAAACTCTTCCCATCTCCTTTATGATCAATGAGTCAAATTTGTGAAAGGATTTGTTAGACCAAAGACAAATGCTATGCTCTTTGTTGAGTCTCAGATTATGACTACTGTTAGGGCAACATCATCTGTGTCTACTCTAGGTCTCAGGGTGTGGTCACAGATAAGACCGAGTTGATCTTCAGGGTGGGAATCAGTCTGGGGCTATGTTAGAGGGTCAGTCTGTAGCCGGTGTAAGTTGCACGAAGAGAACACATCTCTGCCAAGCTGACTTGGAACTGAATAGAGAATGAAAAGTTCTCAAGCCAGAGACCCTTGTTCCTGGGCATTCAGGGTGGAGAGATGATATGTGTGAAAGGAACTGGGTGTGGGTGTGTGGGAGAGTGTGGGCCAGAGGACCCCAGGAACGGGAGTGTGGGGACGGACCCACTAAGTGTGCACCATGTGATTTTGAGTGCCACATACACGAGAGTGCATGGTGTGGCACATGTGTGTGCTGTGTGTGTTGGGGTAACAGAGGCCGAGAAGGGTGTGAGAGAGACAAGCACACACCTGTAA
>NW_012101921.1:1496570-1510141 GCF_000951045.1 Mandrillus leucophaeus
AAAAAAAAAAGGTAAAGGAATAAAGAATGGCTACTCCATAGGCAGAGCAGCAGCTTGGGCTGCTGGACTAAGGATACTTATAGTTATTTCTTGATTATATGCTGAACAAAGGGTGGATTATTCATGAGTTTTCCAGGAAAGCGGTGGGCAATTCCTGGACCTGAGGGTTTCTCCCTTTTTTATACAGTATAGGGTAACTTCGAGGTTGCCATGGCATTTGTAAACTGTCATGGCTCTGGTGGGAGTGTCTCTTAGTATATTGATGTATTATAACTAGCATATAATGAGCCATGAGGATGACCAGAGGACACTCTCGTCGCCATCTTGGTTTTGGTGGGATTTGGCCAGCTTCTTTACTGCAAATTGTTTTATCAGCAAGGTCTTTATGACCTGTATCTTGTGCCGACCTCCTAGCTCATCTTGTGACTTAGAATGCCTAACCTCCTGGGAATGCAGTCAGCCTAGTAGATCTCAGCCTTATTTAACCAGCCCCTATTCAAGATGGAGTTGCTCTGGTTCAAACACCTCTGACAAAAGCACATAGGGAAAATGGCCCTGATGAGATCATTAAGGAGCCACTGGGCCTTCTTGAGCCAGGAAGTGACCCAATAAAAAGTGGCCCTTGGGCAGATTAATGTGGTAGCCCCATGCAGGAAGGCATGGAGGGGAGAAAGAGCAAAGGTGGAAAGACCAGCTGAGGAGCTCCAGCAGAAACCCAGATAATGATGGCTTAGACTAAGGTGATGGCAGTGAGACTAGGAAAGAGAAAGTAAGTCTGGGATAGATTTCAAAGGAGGAAACAAGATGTGTTGACAGAATAGATATAAGATAATATAGAAGAGAGTCAAAGACACCTCCAAAATCTCTAGTCTGGGAGGATAGAAGGGTGGTGGAGAGTGGAAGGGTAATGGAAGCTGCCCTTGAGGGAAAGTGGGGAGCCAGAGGAGTTAATAAGCAAATCCCCCAAAAGTTTCATTCTCTCTTCCAGAGTCAAAAGATATCCTGAACCCAGTACTCAGGCAACAGTAACTCCAGGGTAGGAAGGCCCTGTTCCTTGAGACTGGGAACACCATTAAGGAAAACAACCTTTGTATAATTTGTTCTTCATGCACTTCAAAGTGATTCACACCTATGCCTCATTTGATCCTCAAAACAACCACCACAGGTGTCATCATCCCCATTTTGCAGATGAAAAAACTGAGACCCAGAAAAGCTAAATAACTTGCTCAAAGTCACATAGGTAGTTCAGGCCAGAGTTGAGAGCAGAAGCCTTCTGACTTTCAGCTCAGAACCCCTCCCAGTGCCTATTGGCAGACCAGACTAGGGGAGGGGAGGGGCCTGGAGCTGCCTGTGCCCTGAATCACTGGGGGCCAGGAGTCTGGGGCTTGGAGAGAGGGTCCACTCCCAAGTTCAACCACACCCTCAGCTTACTCCTCACCCTCACATAGGGCGTAAGTCGGGAGCCCAGGGTTGGAAACGCCAAGTCTAATCAGACCTCACAAGCCCACAGATGGTTTGAATCAACATGCTACCTTGATAGGAATAATGAGGAGTCTCGAAGACAGTCTTATGCCAGCTCCATCCATCTGGACATAGAACCACTTCTTCCATGAGAGTTTCCCTGTCCAGGGTCCCATCACCCCCTAAGCCTGGCAAATGCTTCATGAGGAAGTCCCTGGTCCCACATCAACACCTGCTCCCTGGCCCCCACCAGCAGAACCACCCACAGGTTTTCCAAAATCTCTGGCCTTCTGATTTGACAAGCTCTGACTTCTTAGGCCTTTCTTGAGGCTGAAAAGGATTGCTAGGGAGAAATGAGTAGCCGGGGGTTATAGGCTGGGAAGGGGGTGTGGAGCAATGTGGTGGGGTCAATAAGCCTGGATCCAGACAAATGCAGACCAGACCGATGTCCCGCCCACTTCCTGGCAGAGTGAGTGTTCCCAGCATTCATCATTTTATTCACTCAACATGACAAATGTCATCATGACATTTCTTTGGATGGGACACCTAATCTAAGGCACCCAAATCCCATGCGGTCTGGGATTTATAAATGTACAAGGTCACAGTGTCCCAGGAACAGAACCAGACCTATGATTTAGATAAACCTTGCCTGTTACTGGGGGAGCCCATTAGAGCCAGGCCCTCAGAACAGCGGCAGTGGTTCTTCCCCATGGAAAGCTCAGACCTGGGCTCCCAACCCGCTATGTGCAGCCCTTTGGGCAGAGACCTGCTTTAATGAGAATCTGGTCCTGCCCAACTCCCTAGCTTAGCAGAGCTTGATTGGAAGCTTAAAAAACAATGAAGTTAATTTTTAAAAACCTTTCATTGAGTTCCATGAGACCCCTATTAATTTTATTGTTTCAATAAAGCATTTATTTAATTGTCTCCAGAAGGGCCCTGTTAAATGCACAGATGTTACCTGAGTCAGAAGGGAGGGATCTGGGTGCCTTTTTTTCACCCTTTCCCATTAGCACATTAGCAGGATTCTGTTATTGGATTAACTGATTGTCACCTTCAAAGTCACAAAGGACAGCCCTAAGCAAATATGACACAAGGCAGGTAAATTCTGAAGAGCAGGGCAGGTCACAGTTGCAGGAAACAGGAAACCTGGCTCCTGATAAAAAGACTGGGTTTGGTTAAGACAGAGGAGAGTGGCCGGGAGCGGTGGCTCACACCTGTAATCCCAGCACTTCAGGAGGCTGAGGCAGGCGGATCACGAGGTCAGGAGATCGAGACCATCCTGGCTAACACAGTGAAACCCTGTCTCAATTAAAAAAAAAAAAAATACAAAAAATTAGCCGGGCTTGGTGGCGGACACCTGTAGTCCCAGCTACTTGGGAGGCTGAGGCAGAAGAATGGCGTGAACCCAGGTGGTGGAGCTTGCAGTGAGCCGAGATCGTGCCACTGTCCTCCAGCCTGGGCGACCGAGCGAGACTCCGTCTAAAAAAAAAAAAAGACGACAGAGGAGAGGATTTTCTTCTGCTGGTGAAGAGACACTTGTCATTTAGCCTCTGACACAAGAATGATATCCCTAAAAAAAATCAGAGGATGAGTGCATCACTAGATGCATGATGTCCAAAACACAGGAGGGGAAGGGCTCAGCTTGAGTTGGCAGAAGATCTCTGGAACGTCATGTTCAGTCCTTCTACAATTATTACCAAGCACCTACTATATGCTGTCACTGCTTGGAGCTTGGAGCATACATCGGTGAACAAAACAAAGACCCTCCTCTCATGGTGCTTACATTCTAATGAGGAAAGACTAACAACAAAAAGGCAAAATACGACAGACGTAGCAAGATACTTTCCAAGAATGTTAAGTGCTCTGAGAACATAAAACAGAGCAATGTAGTAGAGTGACCAGAAACACACAATAAAAAATATTGACTAATTGCCTACGGGCCATCAGTCCTGTCTGATGAGATGACATTTGAGTCTGAATACGGAGAAGCCAGACACAGGAAGGTCTGAGGCCTCAGAAGACCTCTCCAGGCAGAGGGAGCGTCAAGTGCAGAGATCCTAGGGCTGCATTTGGAGAGAAGCATCACCAAACTACGAAGTAATCAGAGGAGAGTGATGGAGGGAGGGGCCTCAAAGACCTCTTTCAGCAAGAATGTTTCAAGAAATGCCTCAGGACTAAGACTGCATCATTCATCTTTGTATTTTTGGTTATTCGCTTGGTGTCTAGCACAGAGTAGACGATCAATAAGGTAGGATGGAATGTGGGGAAAGGAATGAGATGGAAGGGAAAGGTGAACACTTGGGGGGAACTACATTTGGTCATGTTTTTTGTTTTTGTTTGTTTCTTTTTGTTTTTAGAGAGGGGTCTCACTCTGTCACCCAGGCTGGAGTACAGGGGCTCCATCATGGCTTACTGCAGCCTCGAACTCCTGGGCTCAAGCGATCCTCCTGCCTCAGCCTCCTCAGTAGCAGGGACTACAGGCTCACCACCATACCCAGTTTTTGTTGTTTTTTTTTTTTCATTTTTTGTAGAGACAGGGTCTCATTATGTTACCCAGCCTGGTCTCGAACTCCTGAGTTCAACTAATGCTCCCACTTTGGCTCCCAAAGTGCTGGGATTACAGATGTGCGCCATCGTGCCCAGCCTTAGTCAGATTATTGTTTATCTTAACAGATTAAAAGAGAAGAGAAAAACAAACAAATGGACAAAAGCTCAGTCTACATACTAAGTCATTTGTTACCAAGCTAGGGAGGTAGAGTGAAGGAAAGGAGATGGGGGGTACACATCTGGGTATCAACATTTAATTGAAGAAACAGTAATAACATTTAATTGAAGAAATCAACATTTAATTGAAGAAACAGTAATAACAACCGCTCCTGAGATTGTTATAGGCCCTGCTTTATAGTTTACAAAACACTTTTACATACCTTTACTCTTTCCGACAGCCTTGTGAAACAGAAAACAACAAATATTGACTAATTGCCTATGGGCCCTGATCCTGTGCTAGACGATGGGGAATATATGTTGAGCAGAAATCAAACAGGGCCCTGTCCTCATGAAGTTTATAGATTAGACTAACTTTAATCAAACAACCCACAAATTAGAGAAATCACAACCACAGTGAGTGTTGTAATGGACAGGTACATAGGGTTGTCCATCCCAAGGAGTGATTGAGCTGTTTGTCCATTAGGGAAGAGTCCCGCTTTGGTAAGGAGATTGGTTGAGACCAGTGACTCCAACTTTTTCACCACCAATAATCCCTTTTATGCTGGGTACAGTGGCTCACACCTATATTCCCAATGCTTTGGAAGGCCAAGGCAGGAGAATTGCTTGAGGATTGCTTGAGGCGTTCAAGGCTGCAGTGATCTGTGATCATGCCAGTGAACTCCAGCCTGGGCAACACAGCAAGACCCTATCTCTAAAAAACATTTTTAAACATAATTTTAAAGGGTCCCTTTTATTCATCCTGCTGCCCCACAAACCCCAGATTTTGAAAGAGCCCACCTACCTGGGTACATTTACATAACAACACACTTATTTCATTTTTCTTTTTCTTTTTTTTTCAAGAAATGAAGATCTTGCTCTATCACCCAGGCTGGAGTTGGAGCGCAATGGCACTATGATGGTTCACCGCAGCCTCAAACTCAAACTTTTGGGCTCAAGTGATCCTCCCGCCTCAGCCTCCCATATAGCTGGGACTACAGGTATGCACCACCAGGCTAGGTTACTTTTTAAATTTTTTACAGAGATGGAGTCTCATCATGTTGCCCAGGCTGGTCTCAAATTACTGGCCTTGAGCAATCCTTTCACCTTGGCCTCCCAAAGTGCTAGGATTATAGGTGTGAGCCACCATGCCCAGCCTATTTCCAAATTTTTCTTAAGGAAAAACCAATGTCATTTGTCAAGATGAGATGCTGAATGCATAATATAATTCGGCCATAGGCAAAGAAAGTCAATGTTTCTCTTGACTGGGCCGGCTTATCATGACATACATATAATTTCCTATAGGCTTTCTGGAATATTGACAAAAACTGATAGCCACCCTCCTCCCAATACATTTGTAGACTCCTGGAAACCTTTGGGCCCTAAGCTGGGAACTACCATTCTATGGTCATACCCAAGATCCCTTTCAATTAGGGGCCTCTCTGAACCATGAAGCATAACCCTCTTGTATTCAGGCATTTTGGAAAGAAGCAATGGATGTGGACTAGAGAGGTCATGGATGGCTTTCAGGAAAAGAAAGGCTTGAGGCTGGGCACAGTGGCTCACACCTGTAATCCTAGCACTTTGGGAGGCCAAGGTAGGTGAATCGCCTGAGGTCAGGAGTTTAAGACCAGCCTGGCCAACACGGTGAAACCCCGCCTCTACTAAAAATACAAAAATTAGCCCGGCGTGGTGGCGGGCGCCTGTAATCCCAGCTACTCAGGAGGCTGAGGCAGGAGAATCGCTTGAACCTGGGAGGCAAAGTTTGCAGTGAGCCGAGATTACGCCACTGCACTCCAGCCTGAGCCACAGAGCGCGACTCCATCTCAAAAAAAAAAAAAAAGAAGGAAAGAAAGAAAGGCTTGAGATGGGCCTTGAAGGATGGACAAGGTTTGGCTAGGTGGAGAAAGGTCATCATCAGGCAGGAGTTGCAGAGTTTGCTCTAAGATTAGTGAGGCAACCCGCCAGGCTGCAACACAGAGTCAGGAAGCACTTGTGGATACAAGAAGTGAAGAGGTAGGTTGCAACGGACTTTAAATGCCAGGCTAAATTATCCTCCAAATGATGGGGAATCATCAAAGATTTTAGAACAGGAAAACGATGTGTTGGACTGACGTCGTTGGCAGATGAATCTGGTGCCCATACATGCTTTGAGGTGGGAAGAGAACATTTAGGAAACCCAATCAACAGAGCAGATGTGAGAGGAAGAGCCAAGACTTGGGAGGACAGCAATGAGGAAAAAGGGAGGAAATCCAAGAAATATTTTTTTGAAAGCACAGGACTTGAATTTGAGTTTGGAAACATCAAAGAGACTGCAAGATGTCTAAGCTTGAAGCTGGTGGTAGAGAACAGTCACCATGGGATGGTGGTGGAGGGAAGGAGATAATGAGTGTGTGTGGGATCTTAGAGAGCCTTTACACACCACATGGTTAGCAGAGGTTACCTCTGGGGTTGGGGTTGGAGGGACAGACGAGGTAGTTCGCACATTTTACTATAGATAATCTCTTTTAATGGAGGGAGTTTGTGTAATTTTTATTCCTTTTTTGTGCTTTTTGGAATTTTTCAAATAATTATTTTAATTCCACAAAGACTCCCAGGGTATTGTTAGCCCTTTATAAAACCATCACTCCTGATTTCTTCTCTCTCCCCACAGGGCCCGCTGGAGTCTCTGAGAAACACTTCATAGGTGTCTGGTCTCAGCTCCTGAGTCTGTGGTTTTCCTTATGCGGCGGGGGAATGGGGTGGCAGGCAGGGGAAGATTCTCTTCAATGTGCCTCTTCTTGTCTCCATCTTTTTTCCCCTACTGCCCCAGGAGGGCCTGCCTCTATCCTTTAAAGGCTTACACATCATCAGACACTTATCTTTGAACCACGATTGCAGCGCTGGGCTTGGAAAGACTGACCTTGGGATTTTTGTAGCTGAATGAAGCCCAACCCAGCTCAGATCATGAACTAAAATGCAGGACAGAACCAGGAAGAGCACAAGCTCTGCGGTCAGAGGCATCTGCATCCAAATTTGGGCTCTGCCTCCTAACAGTCTCTTTGGCTTTCTTACCTAAGTAACCTCTCTTATGTCAATTTTCTCATCTTGAAAATTGAAGATAATAACAGTATTTATCTCCTAGAGGTGTTAAGTGGATTAAGTGATAATGAAAGGCATTTAATAAGTGTGCTTTTTATTAGTATTAACAAGAACAATAAAATAATAAATCTTTATGACCAAACGTCGTTGCTTGGAGGCAAAAATGACCTTAATGAACTTCCACGTTGGTTCCCATTGGTGACATGTATTTGCTTCTCTGCCTCTCCCTTTAACTGGAATTTTCTATTTTCTCAAACCAACAAAAAGCTGAAAAAAGACCCTGAATCGGGGCCTGAGGCACTGCTTCTTCATTTCTCTGCCTCTTAGGATTGATGTGACAGTTATCAGATTCCTTAATCTCATAAGCCTCAATTTTTTCATCTATAAAATGGGTGTAATCATTCTGACCTCACAGTATGTATCAAGAGGTTAGACAGCTCATGGTGCACAGCAGGCTTTCAGGACACGATAGTTCTCCATTAGGGTTCCAGGAAGGGGCCAGCCCTCTCTGAGTTCTTTCTTGCCTGTCCACTCCCGCCCCCTGCCCCGACCTACCCCATCTTCCACATTCTCCTTTCTATTAGTCCCTGATGTTTTGGGGCAAATCTTTCCAATTACATTGTAAGCTCCTGAGGGCAGAAGCAGGGGCAAGGCCTTCTTAACTGTAAGGAGCAGTCTTTCTTCTGGGTTTGGGTCCAGGCTGGCCTCCTGGGGGAGGCAGGGAAGAAGGAGAGAACTCTCAGCCCCCTAGAGGTTCAGAACCAAATGTACAAACTCAACAGCCCCTCTTTTCTTCCTCTTTTCTCTCCATTTCCCAAACTGCAGCTCTGTGACCACTTGAAATAAACTGCTTCTTTCTAGTTGACCATGGCCTAGAAACATGGCCCCATTGACTCAGGAGTACATTTGGCTTTGTCAGAGAAGGTGTGATATGTTCACTCCTAACCACCCAGCCCCTATGCGCCCATCCACATCACATCTGGACAAAGACAAAGGCCTCTGCTCCATCAACCTGAGCCGCCTGAGTCCATCTGTCACTCACTGATCGATGGCCAATTCTCCCTCCCTCTACCTGCTGCTCCATCTGCCAGGGACTACGGAGGCCTAGGGGACCAGCCCCCACTTTTCTCACTCCCCTAAAGAGTCTCCAGAACACAGTCCCCATTCACCACAGGTCCCCACCCCAAGGCTACCCCCTCACTCCTTCTCTCCAGTGAGAGCTCTAAACAGGTACCTCTAAGCCTTCTCTGGGACCACCAACCCCCTCTCCAGTCCTCAGTCCCACCCACCCCTAGCTCCTCCAATCTCAAGAAACAGTGAAGCAGGGGGACACAGCTCAGAAAGCCAGAAAAGGGACAGAAAGACTAAGTGTCACAGAGCATCTCCCTGGCTGGTGGGTGAGGCTGAGTAGCAGGAAGGCAGGAAGAATAGACACCCAGGCACAGGAAGGGGTCTGAGAGGGACACTGGGGGCCACAGACTCCGAGGCAGAGACAGAGAAACCAGCCCAGGCATTGAGGGCTCTGAGAGCCCACAGAGCCTTTTGGTTTCTGGGTTCCAGGAGGGCCTCCCCATCTGACAGGGTCGTGGAGCTGAAATGGCTCGTATTCCCATCCTGAAACCCATGGAGGGGAACTAAGCTCTTTTCCAGAAACGGGTGGAAGCATCTCTCCTGAGCCATAGCTTCCTCTGTCTTCGTTTGACTACTTTTCTCAGGATTCAGAATTTTTTGTCTCTCTCTCTGTTTCTTCATGTTTATCTCTGCACTCACGCTTGCACACTCGCTCACGCTCTCCTCTGTCTCTGCCTCCAATAATTTTTTAGGGACTCTGCCTTGGGGCTCCCGCTCTCCAGCATGTGGGAAACCTGACCTTCATCATCTGTTTTTTATATTTTGGAAACATCAGCTTCACTTCCTACCTGAGGGAGGTGGGGGTGGAGGAGCGGCTGCCTGGCTCCACCCTTTCCCCCACTCTTTTCAGAATCAGTCCCCTCCCCTACAGCCTTGCTCCTGGGAGGACAAGCTGGGGCTGTCCCTGCGCTCAGACTCTGGCATCAGGAGGCTCAGCCCAGGTCCTGATTCATGGTCTTCCCTCTGAAGCTCACCACGGTGTAGGGGAAGTGGTGAGGCCTCCTGTGATGGACTACTGGTTTGCTGATTTGGGAGAAAGGGGAAATTCCAGGCACAAAAGAGCCCAGGAGGTTAAGAGATTTCACCTATGGGAAACAGGATAGAAAGTGGTTCAGGCCGGGCGCGGTGGTTCACGCCTGTAATCCCAGCACTTTGGGAAGCCAAAGTGGGCGGATCACTTGAGGTCAGGAGTTTGAGACCAGCCTGGGCAACATAGTGAAACCCTGTCTCCACTAAAAATACAAAAATTAGCCACACTTGGTGGCCTGCGCCTATAATCCCAGCTACTCCAGAGGCTGAGGCACAAGAATCGCTTGAACCCGGGAGGCAGAGGTTGCAGTGAGCCAAGATCGCACCACTGCCCTGGGTGACAGAGTGAGACTCCATCTCCAAAAAAAAAATAAAAAGAAAGAAAGAGAAGAAAAAGAAAAAGAAAAAAAGAAAAGAAAAACAAAAGAAAGTAGTTCAACCCTGTAATTCCAACACTTTGGGAGGCTGAGGTGGGAGGATTGCTTGAGCCCAGGAGCTCAAGAACAGCCTGGGCAACATAGTGAGATCCTGTCTACACAAAAAAATACAAAAATTAGCTGGGCATGGTGGCTCACACCTATAGTCCTAGCTACTTGGGAGGCTGAGGTGGGAGAATCACTTGAGCCTGGGAGGTGGAGGTTGCAAGTGAGCCAAGATCAGGCCACTGCATTCTAGTCTGGGCAACAGAGCAAGACCCAAGACCCTATCAGAAAAGAAAAGAAGGAGAGAGAGAGAGGGAGGGGGGGAGGGAGGGAGGGAGGGAAAAGAAAGAAAGAATAAAAGAGGTTCAAGTTATTTCTGTCCCCTGGCAGAGTTATACCCAAACAAGTTGTCTAAGATGTTGTCACAGATGTTTGTTTGAAATTTGTGTAAATACTAGTAGGTCACTGATTAATAAGATTGAATCCCTGATTCCGAATCCCAAGCTCTTTATGTCAAGTTTTCCAAGACCTGAGAAATGTATTTTGTACATTTCTTTTCTCCACAAAACTCTAAGAATAGACACTCAATATCCCAAGGACCTTCTGCAACAGGACCCCAGTTGCAGAAGCATTATCTCTACCTTACCACCTTCTGGGAGGCCTGGAAGCATCACTTGGCAAAGATTAAGTGGAAAGGCTAGAAGACCGTATTTCAGGAAGAGGAACTGGGAGAGAAGGCACTGATGGGAAAGCGCAGATGATGGCTGGGGCAGGAGCTAGTACAGGCACCTGGTTGGGGAGTCTGACTTTGTGTGGAGGAATGGAAAGGGGACACAGGCCTAGGTGGGGGGCTGGGGCCAGCTCATGGAGGCCTGAAGGCCAGTTCAGCTTATCCTCCCGTTTTTGAGTAGAAGAGTAATACTCCAAAAGAGGTGTCTGAGTCTTGGCCTGCAGGGAAAAAGGTGGACAATAAAGAACGCAGCTGGGAGGCTGGAATAACCCTTCAGACAGTCTAGGATGATGCGACAGAAACATGCAGAAAAAAAGATATTGAAAAGACACTTTGAAGGAAATTTAGCATTTTGGAGTCTGGGCCATCTGCCCTCTTCCCAAGGATTAATATCCAAGTTAAGTGTTTTGAGTGGGGTAGGAGCATGGCAGAAACATACAGACAGCAAGAAAACATAGAGCATTGGACATGTTGAGCCTTCTAGACCTCGCACAGACACTGTGGTGTGAGGACTGCCAGAAGCCCTGGGGGAGACAGGGAGGACGGCCATCCGATGGCTCCTGTATGAAGACGGCACTGAGGGCTCTGAGCTGGACACTGGCCTGCAGACTCTGGCCTGTGAGGCCCAGGCTATGGGCTCCACCTGGTCTTTGAGTGCATGGGCAGACTGCAGATCAGGGGCCTGCAGTAGCATTTCATGTATTTCAATTCTTTGAAATGATTCCTCTCCCTGGGTGGCAGGAAAAAAAAAAAAAAAACCAAATAAGCAAAATACAGTTAAGAACTCAAGAACTGCCAATTCAGAAACTCTAATCTGCTCAAAAAGTTCAATCCCTTTCTTTCAGAAGCCAAAAATCCATCTCCATCTCAGATTGTATATGTGTGTGTGTCTGAGAGCTGGTGAGGGAGACAGTGAGTATGAGGGGGAGGCCACTGAGAGGCCTTTGTTGCTGTGTGAGCTACTGCTCCGTACTGCTCCATGGACCTGTGTGTGTTGCACGCACATTTGTGCCTGTTTCTCAGGCCCCTGTGTGCCTTGAACTTTCAAACCATAACAGAAACACTGAAGCTTGGCAAAGATATCACAGGAATAATTATCTAATTTCAGAACATGTTATTATAATACCTACATGATGTGTAACGAACTTAACAATGTTCACGTTATATTCACCTACTCTGAGCTATAGACTCACAATGCCAAGTTTTACCCTCAGAAGTTTCTCCAAGACACAAGGGCAGAGCAGGCCCCAAAGAAGGCTCTTCAGGGAATATTCCCCCACAACAGCTGCCTCACGGATTGAGATGTTTGGCTGGGTAGATGTCTATCGGGAAATTGCTGGAAGGAGGACAGAGCCTATCTTGGGATGGCAACTGTTCCTCCCAGAATCCTCATTCCTCTCCAGAAGAGAAGACATGAAACTGATAAGGAACTAGCAGCCATATTGGGGAGACACAGACAGGCTTTTCCTGATTCAGCTGTGGGCCAGGGGCCCTCCTGATCCACCCAGCTCCCCCTTTTCCCCAGGGGCCTGAATTGAACCGAGGCTGAGTGTGAGGGAAATGTTTGCTGTTTGCTGCTGTTCCCTGTTGACTTTAGCCAGTAGCTCTGTTTACAAACCCAGGTTGGTTTTCCCAGCACAGTTAATTAGACCAAAGACATCTGGTGTAAGGCTGGGGAGGGCATCTGCTCAGAGCCTTCCCCCGACACCCTGCAGCCACGGCCCAGAGCGGGATAGAACAGCTCCACCGGTACAGACCGGACTCCACCAGACCCAGCGTTCTCGGAGGAATCATGGCTTCCTTCACTCTGCCTTTCCACACTTGCTAAGTCGGACTGGGCCCCAACTCCCCAAGCCATAGAGAACAAGGAAGTCCGGGCTGGACTCAGCTCTCTCCTTGGTCTTTCCATGTCCAAAGGAACAGGGCATAAATTCCGGTCCCTTTCTCATCACAGACACTGCATTCTGTAGGAACGCCAGACCTCTTCAGTGAAAATCTCCCCTTCCTGGACACCCTCCCCCCCCCCAGAAAAAAAGGCTCTGGACCCTTCTCCTCCCTGACCCCTCCCCAGCCAATCCCTGACACTATGAGGACGACAGAGATTAACCTGGCCCAGAGGGAGGCAGGAAGCTGCCCAGGAAGGTGAGAGGATCTAGGTGGGCAGTGTCAGGGCGGCGGGGAAGAGGAGAGCTGAGAGGGGGAGGGGCAGCGGCTTATCTCTCCCAGGAGGGGGGAGCTCATTCCAAACAGCTAATGCACTGGCGTGTGAAAGCCCCTCAATTAGCACTAATGATGCAATCAAGGAGGGAGGAGGAGGGACCGAAGTTCTGGTGGCGTCAGCACCAACTTACACACAAGGTACACATTCCCTTCATCGGACACAATGGCCCCTTCAGACACGCCGAGGCACACACTCCACAGACAGCCGTCCGTGGGCACAATCGCACTCTTTGCGCAAGGTACTAGCATGCACATGGTTCCCGGTACGCGGCTGACCCCGTCAGACCCCAGGCATCCTGGGGGGTAGGGAGCGACTCCCAGCTGCATTTGGGGCTTTAGGGGCAAGGAAAATCAGAAACACTTAGTAAAAGGAGTTGAACAGGGCATCTCCGGCGAGTTCACGAGCATTCCTCTATGCCTAGAGCTCCTATCCCACGCGCGCTCGCAGGTGCTGGCCCGGCTGCGCCCGTCTCCCCCTCACCATCGCCCCAACGCGGAATCCGGGGCTGAGCGAGGAGCCACCACCCCCGGCCCCACCCGCGAGAGGCGGGGTCCACGCGCCTTCCCTGAGCCCAAACCGCCCCGAGGCCTCCAGTCCCAGGAGGCAGCGCTGAGATCACTCGGATCTTCGCACCCCGGACTTAGCTGCCCGTCCCCTCCGGAGCCCGTTACCCGCCGGCCTCGCCCCTTTATCTTCCTCCCACTCCGCCCGGCCGGCTCCGTTATCCACCTCCCGATCCCGTTATCCGGCCGCCCCGGCCCCGTTGTCCGCCCTCGCGTTAGGCGCGGAGTCC
>NW_012101921.1:1515041-1515722 GCF_000951045.1 Mandrillus leucophaeus
GCTCAAGGCGGTGGACTTCAGCGGCCACGATCTGGGCAGCTGCGTGCGCGAGTTCGGGGTACGGAGGGGCTGCTATCGGCTGGCGGCCCACAAGCTGCTTAAGGAGATGGTGCTGCTGGAGCGGCTGCGGCACCCCAACGTGCTGCAGGTACGAGGGTGGGGACGCGGGAGTGACGGTGTTGGCTGGGAGTGCCCAAGACCTTGTCAGCCTGGCTGGAAGATAAAACCCTTGATCTGGAGTGCCAGTGACTGCGCCCAGGCTAAGCTAGACGCAGAAGCCGGACCATGGCGCTTCCCACTGCACCACCCTGCTTCTCGCTTCTGGGTGGGCGTCCCTTTACCGAAGAACTCCTGGGCTTCTCCGCTTCCACACATCTCTTAAAGACAGACCAGGACAGAGGCTCCCAAAACTCAGGGGTGGGGCAGTCCATTAGGGCTTAGGACTGTACTTTGGGCTGGAGTTAGGAGGTTGAACACCAGGGATATTACCCCAAGCCAAAATGACCCTAAGCCAAGACACTTGAGTCAGAATTACAACTGTGTGATAAAGTCCCCCTTCTTGATGGAACTTCTCTCAACTTCTAGTGATTTGTCTGGTTTTGAAAATGAAACGGGACAGCAACGGGGTTGGGAAGAGCTGGAAAGAGACCAAGTGTCAGCCTTGATTCCCATAGAATTTCC
>NW_012101921.1:1515849-1556443 GCF_000951045.1 Mandrillus leucophaeus
CCCACCCCCAGCGCCACCCCAGAAGACACTGGAAGGGGGCTGGGGGAGCAGGCTAGAAAAAGGGAACACAGCCCTTCCCAGAAGTGAACCAAGGGTTCCCCGGACCTTAAAAGTGGGTCCTTGAGCCCCTGGAGAAGCCTCAAGGTCTCAGCTCAGAGGACAGACTGGCGGCCTGAGGATCTAAATGTCGCACTGTCTGAGTGTATATAGATAGCCAAGAGGCTGGAAGGTTGAGAAGGCCAAATGCCCAGGTTCCTACTCAATGGGACTCTGCCTTGCCCGTTCGCTGGAGACACAGGGGAGAGCTGAAACCCCCACCTTGTCCCCTCAAGCTAGACTTAGAGTGGGCCTCTCACAGTCCCAGCACTGCCCTTATACTACGTCCTCTCTTTCAGGTCTCCCTCCATCCTAAGATTAGACAGACTATTCCCTTAGCACATATCTGAGCAAACTGAGAGGGGAATCCCTGACCGCTGTTGGCCCGGTGAATATGGGGTGTGTGCAGCCTCCCCAACGGATGAATCTTGCACACACCTTCCACCTCCCAGCCCACTCAAACTAACCTTTCTGCACCCGGCAGAAATGACCGGAAACCCAGGAGTCCCTCTCTCCTTTCCTTAGGAGTGAGATGGTGCCTCAGCCCTGGAGGGAGATGGGTGGGCATCGAAGAGTAGGAGAGATTGGCCGAAAAGCTGTTTATACTCCTGTTGGCTCCCAGTCTCTCCCTCCTCCATTGTATTCCCCCACCCTGGTCAGACAGTTGTGACCGGGCCCTGGGCCCCAAGCTGGTCTCGGGAGCTCGGGCAGAACCAACAGTTGCGTGTGGTGAAGCCCGGCTGCACAGCTCACACTGTGTCTGCAGCTTCAGGGAGTGAGCCCCTGGTTACGTGGCCATTCTGACTGGGAGGATCTTGTACTCTTTGCTTCCCAGGGACTCTTGGGAACTTTTTGGAAACTCTAGGGTGTCAGCCAGATCCTGAGGGAGTGGAGAGATCTTGAGTGACTTAGCAGGACATAAAGTCTTAGTTACTTGACTCAAGACCGCTCTGCCTTCAGACGAGTTTGATGTTTGATGTGCTTTCCTATCTTTTAAGAAACGTCTCCCTCACTCTTCCTGCCAGCCCAAACTTCCTAACAAGCATTCAGCTAACGCCCCACGCATATATCACAGGACAGTCCTCCTCTGAAATGTCAGGCCCCCAGCCCAATTCTGAAGGCACCAAAGAACAAATTACAACGCAATAGTTTCCACCCTTCCCTCACCAAACCAAGACCAGGGTTGTCTGGGGTTGGCTGTGTGACTCCTTATTGTAGAGTCCCAGACTCTACAATAAGAGTTAGTGGCCCCAGGGCACAGGGTTGCTAAGGGAGAGAGGGTCACAGGTCCTTTCTACCCAAGAAAAGTGAAAAGTGGGGGGCCCTTTAGTGTGAGTTTAGGGACTGCTTTGAGGGTGGCTCTCCCCCATTCATCTTCTGACCGCCGGCTGTCTTTGCTGGCAGGGAAGCCTACAGTGGGGTCTTCCTGGCCAGGAGGCTTCAGGGCAGGTGTACAGGGAACTAGAAATAATGCTGCTTTAATACCTCTGAGTCATTTAAAATTTCAAAACCATTTGACTGTTTGCTGAACTGGGGAGGAGTCAGAGAACATTTCTAGAGTTCCTAGTGGTGCAGGCCCACCACCCTTCCTCTCTGAGCAGCGCAGAGTTGGTGCTGTGGATTCTAATAGAAAATGCCCAGGCTAGCAGGCCCCACTCTGCACCTCCCAGGGCTTTCTCTGGTCATGGGGATTGCCTGGGCGAGATCTTTCCATCCATCTTCTTCGACCCCTCCCCATCCCGCCCCTGACACACGCAAACACACTCCCTCACGTGACTGACTCCTCTATAGCCCAGGGCCAAAGGGCACAAGGGTCTTCCCTCCCCTCAATTTCTCCCCACCTCTCCCCTGTCATCCTGGGGCCCCCAGGCCTGCCTGGGCCCAGATTCTGGCCCTGCTAAAGTATATTTCTTCTCCCAACCGAACAAAAGATGTGACTGAAATGCTCAGCCTCACGCTTCCTGGGGGGGTTAATGGTGTCTTTTTATTTTTTCCTGAGGGGTGTTGATTAATACCTCGTTAACAGCGCATTTAACGACCTCCGGGTGTTTAATAACCTTCAGAAGTTTCCCACAAAGGCTCAGACTCTGGGCAAGAAAATGAGAACCAGGCCCCAGGGCTGTTCCCCTTACCTTCCCCCCACCCCACCAGGATCTGGGGCCTCCCTGGACTGATGGGAAGGGGGTGGAGAGAGAAGAGGGTGCCTGGAGCTGCCCTGGCCCCCCAAGTCACAGCCCGAGAGTGAGGCCTTCCCCCATGCCAGCAGGATGACGGAGAGCTGAGGGGGCACTCCTGGGGCGGAAAGAGGACATGTGAGGACCTAGAGTGGCTCTGGGGAGGGTGTGAACGATGGTATGAGGGTGACAGTGCACAGGGATATCCAGGCCATGGGCTCAGCATCCCCACCCGTCCACTGAATAGTTCTCCTCTCCCCCAGTCGGGCCTGGACAACTCGGCCTTTGTGTTTCGACCCCACAGGGTGCTGGTGGTTTTGAGCACCATACGAGCCCTTAGCTGCTGTGGAGTATGCTGGAAGAGCCAGGGAGAGGCCTGAGGATGCTGTTTAGGTGGTAGTGACAGTCAGACTGTGCTCCCCAGAAGTCCCTGGGCAGTGCAGAGCTTCTCCCCGCATGGTATCGAGTGGGCAGTTCCCTGTGAGGGTAACCCCAAAAGAACTGATCTTCCAGGAGGAATCATCACTCACTACCAACCCCACTGATACACATCACTCATATGCAAAACACACCCCGGCATGTGCCCTTAGGTACCTTGTTCTTATCACCACTTGTTACCAATCTGAGGGAACTTGCTTTTCCTCCCTCAAGACCCACACAGAGAAAACTGAAGCTGCCAGAAGGTAGAAATGGTGAGGGATACAGATTGGAGGAGGGGAGGAGGGATAATGCCCAACCGTATGCTGGCTTGTGTTTTAGCAAACAGCATCCTTAGAAAAAAACAGATTGTGGCCGGGCACAGTGGCTCACGCCTGTAATCCCAGCACTTTGGGAGGCCAAGGCAGGCAGATCACTTGAGGTCAGGAGTTTGAGACCAGCCTGGTCAACATAGTGAAACCCTGTCTCTACTAAAAATACAAAAATTAGCTGGGCATAGTGGCAAGTGCCTGTAATCCCAGCTACTCGGGAGGCTGAGGCAAGAGAATTGATTGAACCCAGGAGGTGGAGCAGAGCTGAGATCATGCCACTGCACTCCAGCCTGGGCAACAGAGTGAGGCTCTCTCAAAAAACAAAAAAAAAAAAAAAAGAAAGAAAGAAAAACAAGTTGTAGAATCCGAGTGGCACAAATTCACATCTTAGCGCCTGCACTGATGGGCTGTGCCACCTTATGCAAGCAACTTAACCTCTCTGAGTCAGCCTCCTCACCTGAAGTTGGAGATAATAATAGTACCTACCGTGCCCATTATAAGAATTGAGTTATGCACTTAGAGCAATTTAGCAGGGTGCCTGGCACGTGGTTAACTCCCAGTGGCCAGACCTGCCCATTTACCTGAGTCGGAAGGGGTGAGGGGCTGGCATGATGAGTAGGAAGTCTGACTACAGGGAAGAGAGGGCATGCTTCCCAGGCAACGCTGCATTCTCTTCTGGCCTGAGCTGAAGCAAAGGCCTAGGGATGGTGGGGGGAGAGAGAGGGGGAACCTGACAGTCCAGCCCTTCCTTGTCCCCACCCCCACCCTGTGACCTAATGACCTGCCCTCGGCTTTCCCCAGCTCTATGGCTACTGCTACCAGGACAGCGAGGACATCCCAGACACCCTGACCACCATCACGGAGCTGGGCGCCCCTGTAGAAATGATCCAGCTGCTGCAAACTTCCTGGGAGGATCGATTCCGAGTGAGCTTAGAGGAGGGCTCGGGCCCTGGGCTCCTTGCTAGGATGGTTCTCCCTTAGAAGGCCAGCCCTCCAGAGCAGCCCCCACTCCTCCTCCACCCAGGGAGAGGGAGGGGAAGAAGGCGCACAGGCTGACTCAGCCACCGGCCAAAGTGTTCAAAAAAGAAGGAAGACGTAGAGGATCCCGACATTCTGTGCTCTTGCCCTCCTCACCCTTCCTTGTGCCCATGTACACACCAGCTTGTGGGGGCTGGCACCTTAAAGAGGGGAGCACTCACACACTCACACTCAGCCTGACCATGGGAGGGCCAGTGTCCTAGAACGAGGAAAGACCTTAATACCATGTTGACCCTCCCGCTACTTCCATACACTGAACTAAAACGACATTCAGGATGCAACTTCAGGGAAGAGATGCATTACCCCCAGACCCTTGCTGCTGCCGTTTCCCACCCACTCCATATCATTTGCAGGGTCAGGCCAGCTGAGAGTTAATAGGAACTCACTGGCCTCCTCTCTAAGGCTGCTGACCTTGGCCTTTGTGGAGCACTGGGACCTACAGAAGAAAAGTGCCAACCCCCACAAGAAAAGTTCAGATTCCACAAGGAGGGCGCCCTCGAGTCCCACAGACCCCCACCCAGGAGAGAGGCAGTGAGCAGTCTTTTCTTCTGCCCCTCAGATCTGCCTGAGCCTGGGCCGCCTCCTCCACCACCTGGCCCACTCCCCACTGGGCTCCGTCACTCTGCTGGACTTCCGCCCGCGGCAGTTTGTGCTGGTGGATGGGGAGCTCAAGGTGACGGACCTGGATGACGCACGTGTGGAGGAGACGCCATGTGCAGGCAGTGCTGACTGCATACTCGAATTTCCGGCCAGGAACTTCACCCTGCCCTGCTCAGCCCACGGCTGGTGCGAGGGCATGAACGAGAAGCGGAACCTCTATAATGCCTACAGGTGACCTCCACCCCCGATTCAGGAACTCCATCGAAGGAGAATGGGCCAGGAGGGCATGGCAGGAACAGAGGCAACGTGGAGGCCAGCGGGGCAGGGAGACTCAGCCTTGACCAGAGTGAGGGAAGGCTTCTACCCTGTCCAGAAGGGAACGTTCAGGCTTCTGATGGGGAGGCTAAAAATAGCTCCAAGGAGAATCTGTGTTAGGGGGTGGCAGCTGGAAGCTTCTTAAAATAGTGTTGGACTCGGAGCCTAGGGCTGCTGGAACTGGCACTTTTCCCTTCCTACCCAGGCCCTTGTGCTCTGGGAAATTCCTCACTGGGCCCCAGCCATGGGGCTGCTCTGACACCGGGGGTCAGTCAGGGGATGATGTGGGGCTGGGAGGTGGGCAAGTCCTGGGAAGGGATGGGAACCAGACCCTTGGTTTCGGTTAGTGTGAAGTTAGGTGTGGTCTTAGCATGCGCCCAGCCCCCTCCCCCGAGGCTGAGTAGACTTCACAGCAGCCTGCCTGGTTGCTAAGCCTGAGGGATCCGGCTCCCTGGCCAGGTTAGCATTTACCCCAGGTTGGAATAGAGGAAGGATGTGTCTCCAAAGGCTGGATCCCTGAGCCACTGGTTTCTCTCTGCCACAGGTTTTTCTTCACATACCTCCTGCCTCACAGTGCCCCGCCTTCACTGCGTCCTCTGCTGGACAGCATTGTCAACGCCACAGGTGAGCTCTCCAGGGCCCATCTGCTTCCAGGCACCTTCCCCCCGCACACCAGCAAAAGTGGGGAGAAAAATAACCCAGGGCAGCAGGGGGTCCAGAAATCATCACTTCCTAAGGTGGCATTCTGCTGCAACCTCCCCACTCCCCAACCTTCTGTTCACTGGGGCACAAGCTCTGGAGGCAGAGCCGGGAGCAGCTGGCTGCTGACTTCAGGGAGGAGTGGGAGCCCCAGGCCTCCTGTCTTAGCCACACTGCACTCTGCAGGAGAGCTCGCCTGGGGGGTGGACGAGACCCTGGCCCAGCTGGAGAAGGTGCTGCACCTGTATCGGAGCGGGCAGTATCTGCAGAACTCCACGGCAAGCAGCAGTACTGGTGAGTGGCCCCAACCTGATCCACAGGGAAGCGAGAAACAGGTGGGAGGGTGAATGACCCCACCCAATTAGGCTAAGTGGCCTATTTCTCTATAACCCTTTTCTGGTTACCCTTGTCTCCAAAGGCCACTCTAGGGGCTCACATAGAATCGTGGAGGGGCTGACATGGAGTAATCTGAGGTTCCATCTCTAGCTGAGCTAGAGCAACTATAATTCTGCCTTCAACCTGGGGGTGGACACTGACACCCTACTCTGGATGGCTCCAAACCCTATCATGTACTGCCTATGTGACTTTGAGCAAGTTACCCCTTGAACCTCACTTTCCTCATCTGTGAATTGGGTTCACCATTACCCATCTCACCAAATTCTTATGGGAATTAAATGTCAGGTGAAATGTGTGAAAGCAATTAGTGCAGTTCCTATGACACGGCTGGAACACAGTATATGTTTGCTTCCCTTTCCTTCCTCTAATCTCCGGGGGCTAGAAGGACACTGGATGTTAGGGGAGGCACACACGGAAACCAGCCAGGAAGCTCCAAGGGCAGGGGGAGAATTCTGGCCACTGGTTTCAGGCTGTGGTCCTTCTGCTGAAGCCCTGGGGTTTAGCTGGGGTTGGCAGGGGTTGAGGGGTGAGCAGCCTCCATATTCAAGGAGCTCTGGCTAGTCTTAGGGGTGGGGGAGCCCTGTTAGCCCTGTAAATAAAGTTTAACGAGGTGAACAATGGCTGGCTCTGTCCCTGAGGATGCCGTTTATGGGGCTGTAAATCACAGTCAGCCCTGGACTTTGGTCTAGTCCCTGGTAGAAGGAGGCAGGAGGGCGGGGTGGCCAGAGGCCCAGGGCTTCTGCATTATCAGCCCAGAGCTGGGGCTCTCCAGGCAGTGGGAAAGACAGGAGCAAACAAGAGGCCAGCAGCCGAGCAGCTCACTGGATTGTGAGTTTTCAGAGCTTCTGAGGCTCTCTCTGTAGAATGAGATCTCAGATTTTTCCCTCCAGCCCCGTCCACACTCTAGCCATGGATTTTTTGCATTTTAGTCCATTTACATGCCTCTTAACTTCAAAAACCCCTGACTCCCTTCCATCCCAGGCCCTTCTGAGGAACTTGCCTAACTTCTCTCCCCAAGGCCAGGAGAAAATGTGAATGAAGGTTGCTCTGAACCCTTGCAGGCCACACTGGATGCTGGTTAGAAGTGCAGATTCTCAGTTCCACCCCAGACCTACAGAATCAAAATCTCCATTTGGTGGGGCATGGTGGCTCACACCTGTAATCCCAGCACTTCGGGAAGCTGAGATGGGAGGATCCCTTGAGCCCAGGATTTCAAGGCTGCAGTGAGCTATGATTGTGTCACTGCACTCTAGTCTGGGCAACAGAGTGAGACCCCATCAAAAAAAAAAAAAAAAAGAATCTGCATTTTAACAAGAGTCCTTGGTGGGATTCACATGCACATTGAAGTTTGAGAAGCCTTGGCTCTATCTAAAATGTCCTGACCTCAGCAATTCGCCTAGACAGCTGGGACTCCATGGGTCCCTGTATATGTCTGTCCCCCTTGCATGTGCCTGCTATCTTGTACTGCCTGACCCAGCTATGTGCCCTTAGATTTGGGAGATATGTATCTCCTGAAAACCAAGTCTGTGCTTTGTCTTTTTTGATGAATCAGCCCAGTTTCAACAGTGGTAGCTGCCTTCATCTCCATGCTAGAGGGTTGGGCTGGACTTTAGCTTTGACCTAGGTGATGAGTCTTGCTGCCCTTTTCAGAAAGTGACACATCCCTGGGCACTCAAACCTGGGCATACAGAGTTCTCATTTTACTCCATCCCCAACCCACAGAGTACCAGCGCATCCCAGACAGCACCATCCCCCAGGAGGACTACCGCTGCTGGCCATCCTACCACCATGGGGGCTGCCTCCTTTCAGTGTTCAACCTGGCTGAGGCTGTGGATGTCTGTGAGAGCCATGCCCAGTGTCGGGCCTTTGTGGTCACCAACCAGACCACCTGGACAGGTGAGCCAGTGGGAGAAGCCCTTCTAAGGGAGATGGCAGGACCTCTCTGGAGGTTGATAGCTAGTGATTGCCCATCGTAAGTCAGGGGGGGTGCTGAGATGATGAGAGAGAGGTATACGTGTCTTCAAGGCAGTCAAATTAGGGAGAATGGCCCTGCATCCAGGAAGAGAAACATCCAGCCCTGTTACCTCTCACCTCTGCCCCCCAGGTCGGCAGCTGGTCTTTTTCAAGACTGGATGGAGCCAAGTGGTCCCTGATCCCAACAAGACCACATATGTGAAGGCCTCAGGCTGACCTGTCTGAGGGCTCGGCTGACCAGCTGACTATCCTCAGCAGCAGGGCTTGCCTGTGGAGGGAGTGACTTGCACTGGCAGCGCTGCATGTCACCTGGGAACCCCTGCAGACAAAGCTGACATCCCAGACAGACCGATGTGACCAGGACAAACGTGCAATAATGCCAAATGTTAAAATGTGAGTTTACCAGCCTAGCTATGGGACTGCAGGCTCCTAGTCCAGGAATCTTGGGGGGATGACTGCCTCTCCAACCCTCTGGGCTGCAAGCAAGCTCAGGCTAGTCTCCCCAGTGGGGGCTGTGTCCCTCCCTGGGACAGTTCCGTGAGCAGCCCCGTCACTGTGTTCAGTAGTGTGAGAATGTAGCTAAAGCCCCTGCTGCTGCTGCTGCTGCTGCTGCTGCACTTGCCACGGCAGGCGGGGGGCTGCGTGGGGACAATCCATCGCTGAGTGTTCTCTCAGCTGAGGTCTGGACAGGAGACTTGGCGGGGGAAGCTCCAGGATGTGGGTGATTCTGTACCTGGGGAGGCTATCTCTGACCTCCCGACAGGGGGCAGGCACTCCCAGGCCAGCCCAGGGGTCAGGGGCAGAGGTGCACACCTCAGCATGAGCCAAGACTGGGGTCGGGGAGCAGGTGCGGTTTGAGCCAGGACCTGGGGTGGGGGTGGGGCCGGGGCCTTTCTGCCTCATTTGCTTTCAATGAAAGCCGCAAAGCAGCCAAAACCAGGCTCTCCCCGTTCCTGGAGTTTGAGTATCCAGAATCTTTTGTACTTCTTGTTCATTAAATTGTCTATTTTTGTAAAAAAAAAATAAAATAAAATTAGTTAATAAAATGATGTTTCACAGCAAACTCTTCCCCAGCAACAGTTTCTTAGGTTGTGACTTCTTGGTCCTCAGTTATGTCCTTGGTATATGTTTGTGGGGATGCGTGTGTCACAGGGGAAGATGAGTGAAATCTCAGCAGCAAACCCTGAAGTCATCACAAAGTGTTTTCAGGCTCTGCTGCCACCCATGGTGCCCACCTCCCACGGGGCCCTCCACATCATGTCCCCAAAAAAGACATGGGGACTCCCTTTTCCCCCAAGGAAGTTCTCATTTTTACAGACCAGCTTCTTAAGTATGAAGCCCTAACCCAGTGGAGTAATGTCCTCATGGTGGGATGTCAGCCATGAAGGGGTCACCAGGGGTACTCGAACAACCTGCAGGTGGGTCAGCTTTACCTCTGCACAGGGTTGGACCTGGCCTGCGCCCACCACAAGGTCACGGGCACTAAGCTTTTCTGAGTCTTTCTCTGAACATGAAATATATGAACAGTCAGAAGAAAGGAGGGTCTGTGGAAAGACCAGCTTCCATTTTGTCGATTGTAGGAGGGAAGGTCTAGCCAGTCTGCATCGAAGCCCAGAGCAAAAACAAGGACCTGCGGGTTCGGGATCACACGGAGGCCAGAGAGCCCCGCCATGAATGCAGGGCTTCTGACTTGAAACCCACATCGTCTCTCCTATACACCATTCTACTTCTAGAATATTCTGGATGGACGCAAACCTTTGGAGGCTTTAAAAAGAATAACCAAACTTTAACCTGATTTCTCCTCAACAGATGTGGTTGGTATAATTTCTCACATAACAAGATGTCCCTGTAGTTCGAGGTGATTGAGAGCCGTATTAGCTCTGGAGCGCTCATCACAGTTGTCACTCTGACCCTCAGGGTTGCAGCTTGCCACTGCCATCCCCAGCCCACACACCTTGCCTCTGGTATTGGGCTTGGTGATTGTGGGTGGAGGGGAAAGGCAGAGCCTCCACAAAGCCTCACACCATGACAATGCAGCCAAATCCTGCCATGCTCACCACCCTCAGACTATCCTTATCCCTTGAAGGAGGACCTCAGCTTCCATCGCCCTGGGACCTCTTTCCCTAGCTGAACTCAATCCATGCAACATGCGTAGCCCACCCCACGCGATCCAGTACTGGACTTTACACAATCCTCTATTACCCTCCAACTGTCATACGGTCTATGGGGCTCTGAGGGCCAGAGGAACCACATCCACCAAGGAGGCACAAGGCAGGACCAGAAGTGATGAGAAACTGAGGGGAGCGGACTGGGCCAGGAAGTGTGCGAGGGCTGCATAGTCCAGAGAGACCAAGGACCCAGTAATAAGCAGAGAGGCCTGCAGGACCTAGGAACCACAGGACTCTGGGGAAAAAGACCAAAGTGAACCAAGCACTGCCTTCCCGGCTTCGAGAGATTTCCAGATGAGGGGTTCACCAGCCCCTGGAGAGGGACAGAGGGAAATAATACTTCCAGAGGGCCAGGCTCTGGCCTCAGCAAGGTACAAAATTATTCCAATTTTACAGCCCTGAAAACTGAAGCCCAGGTAACAGCTGCTAAGTGTTTGAGCGAGCATTCTAATCCAGCCTCCCTCCAAGCCTGCGCTCTGGCCGGTAGTACTAAGTGCTGTGTCCAATAAGGGACCCGTTGCAGCAGGAAGAGTGTGAGTTAGAGTTAGGGAAGCGCCTCCTTCCTGTGAGTGTGTAACAAACGGAAATGGAGGTCCTGCAAGTCATAACATCTTTTTAGAAAGACTCACGCACAGTGACTGAAGGGGATAGTGGACGGCTTCTTCCTTAGTGAGTGAGCCTTGTCCCAGAACCTATTTCTGGGGGCAAAAATGGCCTGATTCGGTCCTGCAGAGTCAAGAGAAGGGCATTTACAACTGGGAATGGAGAAAGGATGGAGTACCAGAAAGAAAGGGGAGGTAAAGGAAAGCCTGAAGCAAAATCATTCCTCTCCCGGACGACCTTTCACAGGGAGCCACCTATTTCATCCAGAAACACACACCACCTCCCCTTCCACCCACCAAGCCCACGTTCTTCCTACTCCACGGCAATGCTAGTGATACCCAGGTGCAGTGAACGGAAAAAATACATTCACCCAACTGAAGCCTCAGGTGACAGTCGCCAGAGGAGGGAAGGCAAGGGTGGGGATTGGGAAAGGATCCGCCAGTTGCGTTCCTGAATTGAGGAAGCAATGCAGGAGGGCAGTGTGACCTAGTGGTTCCCCGTGAGGCTCTGGAGCCAGCCAGAGCTGGGCAGGAGTCCCAGACGGTTCTGTTTTTTGCTCAGTGTGATCTGGTTCATGACAACCTCCCTGAGCCTCCATTTCCCCATCTGCAAATTTCAGATGAATCATCTGCTTCACAGCAGCCTTACAGAAACTGAGTAAAATCCTGCCTTAGCCAGGGTCAGCAAACAGTACATGCTTAGGAAATGCTGGCTGATGCTGTCATTGTTATTATTTATTAGCGAGCTGAGCCCTCAGTGTTATCCATGGCCTGGCCTGGAAAAACATCCAGGGCAACTGCGGAGGACCAAGGCACGAGCTGGAGTGCCCACCCCTTGGCTCTGCAGCGCCCCCTCTGCCCCGCCCCACCCTCCCGCCATAGGGAATAGGGCCTTCAACTGGGGGAGGTGGGGCCCGGCTCTCTGGGTCAGTGCCCTGGGAGTTCAGTGTGTGGTAGACAGAAGGAGGAAGAGGATTAACATGAAAGCAGAAAATGGGATTAGGAGGCCTTAGGATAATGTGCCCACCCACCCCCCATCCATGACAACAGCTTCTTGCTTGCACGCCGAGGCTTCTGGAGCCTGGAGCATCTAAGACTTGGTTGCCCCTGCTCCTGAGGGCAGAGCCAGGAAAGGAGACTCGGACTCTGAGCATGAGACTACTCAGTTCACTAGGAAGAGGGGTGGGGCTGTAGCTGGCTGCAGGGCAGGCCTGCGTGACTTTCTGTGCACTTTCTCATTTAATCCTTACGGCAAATCTGAGAGGTGGGTGATGGCCCAGAAAGGTGAAAAGTAGGGATCCAAGCCTAGGCTGTTGCCCCCAAAAGCCTGTATTCCTTTCCCTCCACCCAGGAGCACACCCATGTATTGCCCTAAACCTACAGGAGCAATGATCCACTCACACCTGCCACCTCCCCTGCATCATCCGCAAGAGTGAGGATGTCCCAGGGACCCTGACTTTAAAGGACCCCTTTGAGGTCTGTGTGAAGAACGTTTATGTTTCTCTGTTCACCTCTTCGTGAACCCCAGCCAAGGCTACCCCCTGAGGTGGACAAAGTGCCACATCATTCCCACCTAGGGGAAGGAGATAGACCAAGATATTTCTAATAATTGCCTCTTAAGCTCTAGAGGATCCCTACAGCTGTGTTTGGGGGAAGTTCCTTCTCCCACTCTCATTCCAGCCAAGGGCCCTGTCAGCCTCCTTTTTTCAGCATTTTAATGGCTTGTTGTCCTGGTCCATCCTACCCAGCCCTAGGCCCTCTGGCCTCATTCCAGCTCCAGAAAGCCTCTCCCAGGATTCAGCAAAAAGAATTTCTCCCTCTATCATTCAAGGTCCCAATAGGAAACAGCACGGTGTGCATAAGACACATTTATAAATGTGTATGTCCAGGGGAACCCCAAAGGATAGCTATGACCTGAGCCAGTGGCAGCCAAGCTATTTCCATCTCTATCCCCCACCAAAGGAAGGGAGTGAGAGCTATTACCAGAACTCAGAACCTGGAAGAAGAACCCAGGAGTCATGTAGATTTGGCACTTGAAGAAGTGAGCAAAGGACCCCACCATACAGGGTGACTTCACAAGGTGAGACATACACTCTCACCACACATTCCCTCCTCACTCCTTCAGTCTCCTGCTGAGCTCCCCATTGGCCAAATCCAACTTGAAGGCAGAGGGCTAAGGAACTCAATGTGGTCACCTAAAAGCTGGTCAGGAGCACCCCATCTCACCTCACATCTTTGGGATTTTGTTCGGCTTGAGGGGAAGGCAAGAGAAGACTCTTGTTCCCAGTTCCATCCTTAGATATTCAGCAATTTGTTGTTGTTTGAATGAAGCCACACTTTGGGCCCAATTCTTCAGCAAGTCCCTCACAGCACGCATTCTCAACAGAGCCACCATCATTCCCAAGGAGACAACACTTGGTTCTTGGGAGACGAAAAATCTTAGATATTACAATGACTTATGGCACTGCAAAGGGCCACAGGACATAAACAGAAATGCAATATTCCATGTTATTAAAATTTCATGGAAGGTGGTGGCAACTGGGGGAAAAGTAGGTTAAAAAAAGTACTTGGTGGGGGTGGGGGAATAATAATGGAAAACAGGTTGAGAAGCACTGGATTATATTGACCCAAAATCTTTCCTTGGGCTGTCGCTGACAGCTTTAAATCTCTCGTCCTCAAAGGTGCAGCTTATACTATTATTTTCTAAACTGGTATATATGATGTATTCACTATTATTTTCTAAACTGATATATATGATGTATTTACTTGTATTCTCTTTACACATCTCATAAAAACAAAGTGCAGGCTGGGTGCGGTGGCTCATGCCTGTAGTCTCAGCACTTTGGGAGGCCGTGGCGGGCAGATCACTTGAGTTCAGGAGTTCGAGGCCAGCCTGGCCAACATGATGAAACCCCATGTCTACTAAAAATACAAAATTAACTGGCATGGTGGCAGGCACCTCGGGAGGCTGAGGCAGGAGAATCACTTGAACTCTGGAGGCAGAGGTTGCAGTGAGCCGAGATCTTGCCATTGCACTCCAGCCTCGCCAAAAAGAGCAAAACTCAGTCTCAAAAAAAAAAGTGCAATTCGAATGCTTTACTCAACCTGACCTTGCCCATGGGGAACATCTTCAGCCATTCTTGAACCCCCTGTATCTTCCTGCATCTCACAGCCTTTTGCTGGTATTTTCCTACTTGGAAGAGCTCAAGGTCATTGGCAAGCCAGAAGATTTCAATGTACACTCATTCTTCTCTCAACTGATCAAGCCACAAAATAGTTCTTGGACACTAGTCACTCTAATGAATCCAGAAATATCAGCTATGCTCTGCCTTTCAGGAGCCCACTAAGTCACTGGAGATGTCACAGTTCAAGGTGATATGTGATCAATGACTGTATAGCGATGGGGATGATTTCCACATGTGACTTGTGAAAGTAAAGGGCTTGATAGTCACATCTCAAATCACTAAGGGCCGGTTAACCTGGTCCCCCTAAGAGCATCGATTCCCCAGCAGGAGCCCCACAGTTCACATTTTTCCATCCAGATAAAGCCTTGTTTATCCTTACTCTTTATTTCTTATCTCTAAGCCAGTTCCCTATGTGTCGCCGACATTCTCCCCATTCCCATGGTGACTCAACTCCTTTAACACGCTTTGGTGTGGCGCCTCTCAGAGGATGCTTGAAAGTGTAAGGAGATTGTGTCTCCTGTTTCCCCCTTATCCGCACACTTATTTGACCCTTCAAAAACTCTAGTAGATTAGGGAAGCATGATTTTGCCTTACCAGAGACAGGCTGCCTTTCCACAGGAGGTGGAGCTTTCTCAAGCGCCCTGTAATCCTGCCCTTAGAGGTTCTGTCAGCTTGCCTGGCATCGAAACTAAACTCTCGCGCCATTTCCCAGAGACCCCCCTGGTGCCTTCAGTTCTTCAGCACGAGGGTTAGTCTCAAGAAAAGGCTCTCATTTTGTCCTATGCTTCCATGATGTCAATCTCCTTATTTATTGGCAGCAGCCTGGGCTAGGGGGTGGCAGGGAGTGCAGAGAGGGGATACAAAACAAAATATACAGCGTGCTTTATTTTCCATTGCTTGGAGATTTCAGGCACTGTAATTCATCTGAACTTGTGCAGAAGATAATAGTATGGTTATCTGTATCACATTTCATTTTATGACATATCACCTTGTTTACACCACTCTTTGGGTTGTATATGGGATATAGATTACCTTTAAACGCTCTGGTTTTGTTTAGTCCTTTTATTCTGCCATCAATAAAAAGTTTTAAAGGCAACCATTGTTCTAAGAAATGACTATTGTACTTAGGGCACAAAGATACTTTAATTGAGAAAGACAGATTATCTTGTACCTTGGCCTCCCGTATCTTATTGAAACAGGCTTTGATGCTGTGCGGAGTCTTCTGACTCCATCGTTGAACTATGCAGCATTCTGCAGTTATTAAGAGCAAATGAGTTTCTTCTTTAAACACAGACCTCTGCTTAGCACATTTAGTACTATTTGACTTGGGTCTCAAGATAGTGCTATTCCCGGAATGGACTTCGCATGCCGAATTTTTTTAGAAATTACCCACAATCCTATCACATATGCTGAAGTGACCTTTTTTTTCCTATAGGCTCTCCAACAATGTGCTGAGATGAAGAGATTTCTACAGGGCACTTTCGGGTTAGGAACTTACAGGTTAACTCTTTAATGCTCAAGTCTTTATGTAATCCATTCAAGCTGCTTCTGAAAATATATTCTTAGCAAATAATTCAAAATACGAAAAGATTCAAATGCACACAGATGCTCCTTGCAACATTATTTAGAATAACAAAAATGAGAATTGTTTGGCAATATGATAAAATGTATAAATTATAGTGTTAAATGAAAAAGCAGTATGCAAACAAATGTATTCAACTATGTAAAAATAAATTTGAAGGCTGGGCACGGTGGCTCACACCTATAATCCCAGCACTTTGGGTGGCTGAGGCTTGCGGATCACTTGAGGCCAGGCATTTGCGACTAGCCTAGCCAACATGGTGAAACCCTGTTTCTATGAAAAATACAAAAAAATCTAGCTGGGAATGGTGGCATGCACCTGTAATTCTAGCTAGGAGGCTGAGGCATGAGAATCACTTGAACCAGGGAAGCAGAGGTTACAATGATCTGAGATGTGCCACTGCACTCCAGCCTGGGTGACAGAGTGAGACTCTGTCTCAAAGAAAAAAAAAAGAGACTCCCCCATCTCAAAAAAAAAAAAAAAAAATGTGGAAAAGACTGGAAGGAAATACACAAAAATCCATTATTTTGCAAGGATGACAAAGGTATTTTTCTTTATTGTCCAATTTTTATACATGCTGTGTGTTTTTTTGGTTTTTTTTTGGTATTTTTGAGATGGAGTTTCATTCTTGTCGCTCAGGCTGCAGTGCAATGGCGCAATCTCGGCTCACTGCAACCTCTGCCTCCAGGTTCAAGGGATTCTCCTGCCTCAGCCTCCCAAATAGCTGGGATTATAGGCATGTGCCACCATGCCCTGCTAATGTTGTATTTTTAGTAGAGATGGGGTTTCACCATATTAGTCAAGGTGGTCATGAACTCCTGACCTCAGGTGATCCACCCGCCTCGGCCTCCCAAAGTGCTGGGATTATAAGCATGAGCCACCGTGCCTGGCTGTGTCATGATTTTGTCTGGTTAATACAAATGGTTTTATTTAGATCGTGTTTCAACGTCTTAAAAAAGTAGTTCGATCTTTTTACCTAAAATGGGACCAAAATCTCCCATTTTGTTATATAACCTTTATTTATCCTGGACTGTTGGAAAGTCAGCCCCACTAATTCTTTGATGCCTGACAAGTGTTTGATGGCCTAATACAGGAGTTGAAATCACAAATGACTATAGAGCCAGCACGGAAGGGATCAGTGGTGCCTAAGGCCACCTGGAGAACTTAGGCATGACTTGCATAGGTATTTCAAGAAAGCTGGAATTTTTTGCGACTCTCCTGATTTGTACACTTTGGTTACTTGTTCAAATTCAAAATTAAAATGAAATAAAAAGACATTTGCAGACCAAACAGAACATGTCTACAAGCTGGATTCAACTGGCTGGCAGCAATTTTATGACCTCTGGCACGAGACCCATTTCTGAAGTTATAACCAGCTGCCTGATTTCTTAGCACTCAGACAACCAGACCTTCTCCACGTCTTTCCGTCCCTTCTTCCTTGGCGAGCCCTGCACCACTCCCGACCATGTGACGAGGGTGATAAAGAATATTGGTCCTCAAAATTAGGAAGGCTTGTGAATCTGTCCCTCCTTGGAAGCATTTCTTCTGCCAGAACGTGAAAGCTGGAGACATTTTTGTTATTAGTTTGTTTCTCTGTCTGTTGCTTGCATTTAGTGTGGCTGTGAGGAATGAATTTGATGGTGTTCAAATATGACCAATTTCATCCTTAAGCCCTTCTCAGTTGTCAGATGGTGCCAGCCAGTCCTAGGCTCTGTTTCCAGTTTGCTGTCAATCTTTCAGCAGTCAGTGTCATCGTCACTGTTTATTCCAATACCACTGCCCTGTCTGGCACACTGGCCAGCTTCAGAGGACTGACCTTAAGAGGTGGCCACCTCTTCTGCTCCAGCTCCACTTCCCCTGTCTCCCTCTCCCTCTCATCCTTGGGAACACCTTTGGCATCTCTGCCACGGAGGGATCCTATCTGCCTCTGTGCTGGTGTCTGCTTCTGATCTCTCATGAAAGGCTTCAGGCAACCTCCACTTCCAGAAAATAATCCCTTTCCCTGCAGTGACCCTAGGGCTTTGCCACACAGATTTCCCACTGTTCTCGGATCTCTGGATATCGGCCCCTGGACTTGCAGTAAGGTGCAACAGACACCCCAGGACTGACCATCATCCCCAGTCCCTGGCCATCTGGTGCCATGAAGTTGACGTGACATCTCTGCTGCCCTGGGGGCATTGGAAAACTGCATCAGCAGGGTCTTCTAGGAGCTTGTGCACTGATCAATGAATTAATCACCAATCAATAAACGAATGAGCTGAGGCTCACCACTTAGTCATTTTAGCTTCTGTACAGTGAAGTGCCCCTCCCTTCTCCATGCAGGACCCATTGTGGTTACGAATGCCTCCTATTAGTTCTTCGTTTATTTTGGGCATTGCAGATGCTGCCAGATGTTTACTTTTAACGTGAGGAGAATTACACCGCTCTTGTGGTTGTGGGGAAAGAAGGGGGAGCTCAGGGCTGCGAAGCTGGGAAGTCCCTCCACAGCCCAGTCACTGGGAGCTCCTTCCCACTCCCCTCCAGATGTGGCCCAGCCTCCACCCCATTTTGTCAAGTCAGCAGATCCCGACTATTCCAAGCATGGAGGGCCTGGCAGCCTCCAGAGCCCAGGCAGCAGCGCACATGGCCCACCATGTGGTGTGCACGTATGTAACTCCGAGGTCACGCTGGGCTCCACCAGCCCTCCCCACACTCTGATCGGGACTCTCACCACAGAGTCCCCTTCTCACCTGGCCCTTTGAAACAGCTCCCTCCTTGACAAGACCAAAAGGCAGAATTACCTTTTGAATGATTGGGGCTGCCAGAAAATGACACTGTTGGCAGGGATGGCCAGGGTACTACCCCAAGACTAACCCTGGAACCCCACAAAGCCTGACCTACTTGCAGCAACACCTCTCAGCCTACAGAGTCCATTAGAATTGGCAGGATCTTGTGCAGCTAAGGGAAGCTGAGGCTAATGGCAGAGGCCGGTGCAAACACAGGTTCTTCCCACCAGGGCCCAGAGTCTTTCAAAGACATTCAGGCTATTACCTACAATCCACATCTTCTGAATGAAAGTTCCTGATCCACATCACCTTATGCCACCGTTACCTCTGCTGCTGGACAAGGAGCGAGAGCCTGCTCATTTGTCCATCCATCAGCCTGTTTAGTCCATCCTCCTCTCCATCTGCCTTCCTTCTCCCTTCTGCCCTCTTAGGCTGTAATAACCTAGAGCCTACAGATACCTTCCTTTTCTTTTTCCTTCTTGGTGCCCAGGAAGCAGAGTCAAAAAGCAGAAGCTATAACCTGCCCATACTCCCAAACAGAAATGAACCTGAGAGGAGGGTGGGATAAGCAGCAGCTCCCTGTCCAGCTCAGCCCAGCTCAGCCAGGCTAGAGGAGCCTTGCAAATGAGAAAGGCCCAGAGCAGAGCCACATACTCATATTGCAGGATTGAGGACTTACAATATGAGTGTGACTGAGTTGGCTGCAGCCCATATGCTAGATTCCTAGAAAACAGACCCGTCTCCTTTCTGAACAACTGAAAGTTGCTAAGAGAAGGGGAGATGTCCCTTGATATCTTTCTCAAGAACTTGTTTTTCCAAGAATAAATGGGACTCAGAAATCACAAAACACTGTTTCACTATGAAACAGTGAATTGACCCAGTTGTAGTCGTGCCTGTATCCAACCCCTCCAAGCCACCATCCTATGCCATCTCCGTTCCTTTCACCAATCCACAGTACAGATGGTCCCCAACTTATGATGGTTCAACTTATAATTTTTCAACTTTATAACATGTGAAAGTTACACATATTCAGTAGAAACTGTACACTGAGCACCCATATGACCATTCTGTTTTTCACTTTTTGTACAATATTCAATAAATTACATGAAATACTCAACACATATTATAAAATAGGCTTTGTGTTAAATGATTTTGCCAAACTGTAGGATAATTAAAGTGCTCTGAACATGTTTAAGGTAGGCTAGGCTAAGCTGGATGTCTGGCAGTTTAGGTGTTATTAAACGCATCTTCAACTTACAATATTTTCAACATACAGTGGATTTATTGGGATGTAATCATGTCATGAGTCAAGGAGCACCTGTATGTAATTATTCTGTTAGAAACTGAAGTACCCCCAATCCAGCACGTATCCTTCCTTTTCCTCTCCCCATAGCTGCTTTGAGGCAGGGCTAAAGCCAAAGTGATCTGCACCACTGCCTCTTCCAAGAAGCCCCTCTTTTCCTTAAAGACTTTTGGCTAGGCACAGTGGCTCACACCTGTAATCCCAGCACTTTGGGAGGCCAAGGCGGGCATATCATGAGGTCAGGAGATGGAGACCATCCTGGCTAACACGGTGAAACCCCATCTCTACTAAAAATACAAAAAAATTAGCCAGGCGTGGTGGTGGGCACCTGTAGTCCCAGCTACTCAGGAGGCTGAGGTAGGAGAATGACATGAATCCGGGAGGTGGAGCTTGCAGTGAGCTGAGATCGTGCCACTGCACTCCAGGCTGGGCAACAGAGCGAGACTCCGTCTCAAAGAAAAAAAAAAAGAAAAAAAAAGGACTTTTGCCACCCCCAGGGTACCCTCTCTTTTCTTCTTCTCTATTCATTCAGTCTCTGACCCTTCTAAGAAGGTAGATCCATCAATTAATAATTTCATCATATATACATACAAGTCCCATTTTCCTGTTTTGTTTAACAATGTTACTACTTGGTGATTCTCTCTGAAAACTTTCCAGGAGCCTAAGGGAGGGGACACGGTGGAAGAAGGGTCTGGGAGACACACGAGGAGAGCTGGGAAATGTGTGGCTCCAGTAGGCCACTCCTGAAGATGAGCAGAAATTCGCTTATTCCAGCCTTCTCTAAATACAAAAAATTAGTCGGGTGTGGTGGCGGGCACCTGTAGTACCAGCTACTTGGGAGGCTGAGACAGGAGAATCGTGTGAACCCTGGAGGCGGAGCTTGCAGTGAGTGGAGATCGGGATAGTCAAAGCTTAGCTAAATCTCTGGCCTTAACCTTAACCCTACCCCTGTGGGTCAGTGGATCTCAGACCAGGGAGAAGTCATTGGACACAATAGAGAATGTTGCTGGGCCTTCCCCAGAAGTCACGGAGGAGGCGCTTTGGTCTAGTGGTTATGAGCATGAGCCCTGAAGTCAAGCACCTGGTTCTGAATCCTGGCTCCATGAATTATGCCCATGGGACCACACACAGGTTAATTTCCATTGTTTAGCCTTAGTTTCTTCATCTGGGAAAGGGGATATTAATAGTACTTACCTGATAGGGTAGTTATGCAGTATAGAGTAGTTCTGGTAAATCATTGAGTCGGTCACATCCTAAGTTCTCAGTAAACATTAGCTATGATTATCATTACTGCATTTTATTATTGGGCTCCTGATCTGGCCCTTCCCTAGAGGTCCAGAGGGAGGATGCCTACTTCTCTGGGGATGAGTGTGCCATGGGCCCATTCAGGCTACCCCAGCTCTGTATTCAGCCAGATGTGGCTCTGTAAGTACAGCAGATGAGGCAGGCTGGGAGCACCAGGAACCGGACAGGACCACCCATGAGGCTGCGGAAGGTGCTGGCAGGACGGCCTCACCTACAGCTGCTGGGCAGCCGTCCAGAGTGACAGGCAGAATGCAGTGTACAAGGGTGTGGAAAGAGACAACAGGTGGCAGCTCAGCACCAGTCGGCGGCTGCGGAGGGGAGTGGCAGATCGTCTAGCGTTTGGTAATAGGGCGTTGCTACCAGCAGGTGGATCACAGCCATGGGCAGTTCCAGAGGGGTCTCCTGAAATCTAAGCAGGCAGGCAGCAAGAAGAAAGTCTGTCAGCAGATCCCAGAACCCAAAAAAGGCTAGATGAGGAGTGGGAGGGAGGGGAGAAGGCCAGAAAGAGCAATGCAGGGCCTCAAGCCTGGAAAGACTAGACAGGTTGGCAGGACCAGGCCACAGACACAGGACACAAGGAAGCCTGGCATGACCAGAGCCCAGGCATGCAGCGGCAGGAGCAGGAGGACTGCATGGGCTGGGAGTACGGCAGGTGCTGATGTGGTGCACCCCTCCCCCACCCCAGAGCCCAGGCCAGGCCAATCGCCAGGGCAACCAGGGCAGGCCTGAGCCTGTGCTATCCCCAGGATGAGGGTGAAGAGAGGGAAGCTGGAGGTCATCGTGGGGGTAACTCCTCCCTCCCCCCCCCACCTCTCTTTCTCTCACATACAAACACACATCTAGAGTTCTGTCCAGCTACTACTCCAATTTTCCTGATTCTTGCCCTTTTGCATGCTTTCTCTCCCCTAGATCCTACTTACTGATGAAGAAATAGAATCAACTCTCAAAATGAAAAGCCCACTCTATCAGAACCTAAACAGCCCCCCAACAGTCATCTGGTAAGTGACAGGTCCCTAGGCTTCTGCTCTGTGCCCCAGCAGAAGGAGCAGTCTGCAGGAGGGGACGTGGCTAGAGAGGGCTAGACTCCCTCAATTGAGGAAGGAGGGTGAGGGTCTCCATAGCCCCTAACTTGGGTTCATCTCCCATGTGTCTCCTCAGGCTTGGCTGACAACTCCCTCCATAAACTCCATTCTGGGCCTCTGTCTTGCCAGTGACCCCAGAAGACTTTGTCTTGGAGACCGGGTGACCTTGGGAGCCAGGCTCAAGGTTATCTATTCTAGATAAGAAGACCCACATCTTCACAGAGGAAATGAACCTATATTCATCTCCATAGGATGTTAAGCCTCGCTTGCACATGTACATTAGCTCCTAAGCTTCACACACATTTTTATGGTTTCCCAAGTCACACACACGTGCTCTTAATCACTGGCCTCCAAAACTTAAGGGTGTGAGCAATGAGAATGGACACCATATTGGGGTGCCCCATAAGGGCAGACAGTAGCCACTAGAGCACCCCTCACCCTAACCTCTTGGCATGTCAGCCACATTGTCCACCCTGCTCTGGCTGTTCTCCTAACTCCCTAGAAAAATGGTCTGAAGTGACTTGGGCTTGGTGGGAGCAGGCCAGGCTGCCTTCTCAGTTTGCTGTTGGCTTTAGAATACGGTCACTGATGTGCATAGCATATGGATCCAACTGGAGATGAATTCCATGGAATCTATTTGGAGTTAGGGATGGAGTAACCAGAGTCACAGGACCTTCCCTGACCTCCAGGGCTTCCTGGATACACAAAAAGCAGAATGACCAACAATTTAGATTAGTTGAGATCTTCCCAACAGGAAATGTAATAGAGAGAGGTTACATAGGTGATGGGAGGGTCAAAAAGCCACATAAAGGATGATGAGCCAATCCAGAGGTGAGCAGCAGCAGGGAGCCACTTCTGCCCTTAGGCTGGAGGGGGTGAGGAAAGAGATGAAGTGGGGTTACCAGAGCCCAAAGCCAAGGCTGCCCAGTGGGAATTGGCAATCAAAGAGAGCGGCAACATGTGTTGTGAGCTGGAACCATGAAAAGACCCAGATGCTGCCAAAGACACCACAGGAAGCAGAGAGCAGCAGAGAGAAATGAACATCCTAACTTTCCCCTTCTTACTGCCTTAAAATCTCCTGCCAGGACCCTGCATTGGCTTAACTCACCCTAGAAGCCATGGGCAAGGAACCTGGGAAATGTACTCCCTGCAGAGGAACACTAGAGGGGCAAGGAACCAATCTGAGAGCAAACAGGCAATTGCCAGCACTGCCAAGAATGACGATCTATGGGGCCTTGTATGAACCATTTGCAAGTGTCTCTGTTTTTGAGAAATACTAGAGCCAGCTCCCCAGGGAGCAGCATCCTCCTTCACCCTCTCAGACTTACAAAATTGGAAATGGGTCAGCTGTCTCTGGTGGAAAAGTATGTCCTGTTAATGTGCACAATCAGAAAATTATTTTGCAGGCTCAACACAGTAGGACGAGACCTTTGAAGGAAACCAGGCATTGTCTGCAAACAAGTGGTGCCTCCCTCAGGGATTGTCTTCATGCCCTGGTTAGGCGCTGGGCTGAGCCCAGGCACTAGGGGGCTCTTTGAGTCATTTCCTACAATGGAAAAAGGCATGCCCTGTGCCTTGGGGAATGGTGAGGTATCTGGCTGGGGACCATGTAAGAGGCATTGTTCAGGACACCAGAGCATTCAGCATGTTCCTTAGAGAAGACCAGAGCGCTTCCTCCTCCCACCCCTCCATGTGCTCCCCCACACCAAGGCCACATATGGCCCAGCTTCCTTCAGGTCTCTTCCAATGTCTCACCTGAGACTTTTGGCCTAAGTGTGCATGGAACCCCTGCAAGCTCCACTTACATCCTTACACTCTTCCCAGGCACCCCACACTCCCTTTTCCCCCCAGTCACCCCAGGAGCCAGTCCTGATATTGGAAGCCCCTCCCTTCAAGGTCCCCAGCTCAAGAATCCTGGGAACAAGGGTAAGGGAAGAGGTAGGGTGGGGAGAGGAAAAAGACATTTCAAAGATTCCTGGAAGCTTTTCTGGCCCCAGAGAAGGAAGGCTTTGAGCCCAACATGGGTTCAGAGTCTGAATATGACCCAAGACAGAATGCAAAATGGGAGAATTCTTCCCACCCTGTCTTTGCCCTCCTTGGGTAATCACAGTCTAACCCCTGCCCAGATACTGCCATTTACCAGTTTCAGTGTTTCAAGTAAGTCTTGTTTCTTCAGCTGATCTGTATAGTGCAGAGTTCTGCAGATGCCCTCCCCTCATCACACTGCACAAATCCAAGCGGTACCTTCACAGTAAGTCCTGTGCAGGGCTGGCTACACAATTGGTGGGGTCCAGTGTAAAACAAAAACGTGGGCTCCTTATTAAACATTGTTAAAAATTTCAAGATGGTGGCCATAGAGCATTAAGCCAAGCACAGGAGCCTTCTGAGCCCAGGGCCCTGTGCAACTGCACAGGTTGCATAACCGTGGAGCCAGCTCTGGTCCTGGGTGGTGTGTGTGGAAGCTTACCTCCAAAGATGCCACCATCAATTCCTTACCTCTCTGTGCCCACATGCTATTCCTACACCAAGAGATGAAGTCTGGGCTGGGTGCAGTGGCTCACGCCTGTAATCCCAACATTTTGGGAGGCCAAGGCAGGTGGATCGCTTGAGCCCAGGAGTTCGACACCAGCCTGGGCAACATGGCGAAACCCTGTCTCTACAAAAAGTACAAAACATTAGCTGGGCATAGTGGCATGCTACTTGGGAGGCTGAGGTGGGAGGATTGCTTGAGCCCAGGAGGCGGAGGTTGCAGTGAGCCAAGATCATGCCACTGTACTCCAGCCTGAGTAACAGAGCGAGACTCTGTCTCAAAGAAAAGGAAGGAAAGGAAAGGAAAGGAAAGGAAAGGAAAGGAAAGGAAAGGAAAGGAAAGGAAAGAGGGAAGGGAAGGGAAGGGAAGGGAAGGGAAGGGAAGGGAGGAAAGGAAGGGAAAGAAGTGGAGTCTAATTTCCTTCCCTCGAATCAGAACTGGACAAATGGAATTCAATGGAAACAATATCCTTGTACCTCCAAGACTAGATCACAAGAAACCCTGCAGGTTCTGCCTGGACCTCTTGGAATGTTTGTTCTTGGGACACTCCCTCTCAGAACCTGTCATGCTGTGAGAAACCCAAGACACATGGAAAAACCACATGTAAGTCAACAACCCTGGCTGAGCCCCAAGTCGACAGCCAGTATCAGCCAGTCAGGTGAGTGAAGCACCTTGATCATCTAGCCCCCTTAAGCCCCTGTAGGACTGCAACCCAGCTGACATCTGACTTTATCAACATGAGAGAACCCAAGTGAGAACCAACCGGCTGAGCCCAGTCAACCCACAAAACCTTGAAAAATAAGAATAAATTGTTGTTTAAAATCATGAAGTTTTGTGGTGGTTTGCCCATATAACAATAAATAACTGGGACATGCTTCAAGGAGTGGCATTCACTTTGGATGCAATGTGAATGTCCTGAGTCGGGTGGCACCACAGTAACGGCTGAGCACACACTAGCAACTCAAGAAAGGCTGTTCGCTGGCCTGACAGTGCTGGCACCAGATACGTGGGCCCCTACCCCAGAACATGCCCTCTCTCTGACAGATGCTCTTTGTGATGAAATATTTGCCATCTGGTTTCAACTTGCATCTTCCTGGCTAATAAAGATGCAGATACTGCTGTCTCCAGAGATTCATGACCACTTCCTCCCACCCCATTCCTACCTTTCCTATCTTAGGAAATGAGACTGTTTACCCATAGCAACATAACAGAATTCCAAAACCAATCTAACAGCCAGTTTGAATATCTGTCTTTACTGTCATAATAATGCAGACACTGCACCTGTCCTCAGATTCTGTTCTCTGCTCTTGTGTTTGTTCATTTGTTTCTCTGGGATCTTTAAACATCTGATTAGATTCTGTGCTTCAGATGAGAAGTTTTGAGGATGGAAGATTATCAGGCTTTGTAACTTTCATCCGCCCTCCTTTCTGCTTGGCAACTTGTTGCAACTTGTTGCAACTCTCTCTCTCCTCACTCTCTGCCTCCCAGAAATCCTCCTGTGCGCCAGGAATCCCTCTCCCAGTTGCTGGTCACACCATCCTTTCCCACCTAAACCCCAGCCCTGAAACCCATGACATGGGCAGCCCCTAGAGGAGGAACCCAAGTCAGTGCATAGCCTGAGGCTGCTGAAAGCTGGAGTTTGGTCAGGAAGAGGACTCCCCATTTCCCCAGCTGTGAAAAGAGGGGTCCAAAGCCCCAGGCTAATATGCACCCTCTTCCTACGATATTCCTGACCACCTGGCCCCATTCCTTATAACACAAGCTCCCCCAAGAATTTGTGTGGGTGACCGTGCAGGCAAAACTAAGTGACCAGAGACCCAAGACATTGAGGCTGGGCTGTACAACCACAGGGGGTCCTGAGCCTGCATCTCGCACCAATTGCCCCCACTGTCCTGTGGGAAAACAAAAGGATACAGTGGGACCTGGGCCACAATTCATCTGCATAGCTTGATCCTTACTTTTGTTTGTGAATATAAATGCCACTTTAGACACCCTGGTTGCAAGATAGGTGCCCACGCAGTTCTCATTTACCATATTACTTGCAAGCAGCATGTTCAGCTACAGGTGGGTGGTGGTGTCCAGGCTAATAACTCCAATGTAGCAGGAAGCATTTTTGAGATTATAACCAATTTTTTCTACCCCAAACTTCCTTCTATCCTCCCAGCCCTCCACCCTACCCCACTCCATCACAAACTTATACTCAAGCAGCTAGATTGTTCTACGCTCTCTGCCTCAAGGGAGGGATGTGATGGAGAAAAAAAAGGAAAATACAAGCTTTGATGTCTGGACAAGATTAAATGTTTAGGGGAAACATCTTGAGTGTGGGCGGGGCTTCTCTCCACTATTCCTCTACACCCCCACCAAAACCAAACAGTCAGGAGTCCTAGGAAATGGTGAGTGGAGGAGAGACAGGAGGAAGGTTCAAGGCTGAGAGAAGCTACAGCCCAACATGAAGGGCTCATGCAGGTGGGATAAAGAAGTGGCAGCAAAAGTCACCGCTGCCACCCAGAACTCTGGGCACTGGCCTTCACCAGCACCCAGGGACCCCCTGGTTGCCTTTCTTGGAGGGTCCACTAGTAGCTCTTCCTCCCTCAGCAGCTCTCTCCCCATCCAAGTTACCCCCACCCAGCCCCACAACGTCCCAGGACACCTGGATCCTCAGGAAAAAGAAACTGGACCCTCAGTCCCCACTACCACCATCACCCCCCAACATACACACCTGCCACGAAGTAGCTCAAACCCCCACTCACCACCCACAGGCTGGAAGATGGTTGGACACACCCCGGTTGTGACACAGACCGAGTGCTTGCTAGGTGACAGGCACCCACTGAGGGCTTTTCATGCCTTATCATATTAGGTGATAGACTAGGCAGGCAAGCACCTCCTTTGCACCCTTAAAACCTGGCCTTGGACTTACCCTCTCCACCAAGCCTTTCCTGATAAAACTACTCAACGTCTTAGCAGTAGTTCCTCTTTCCTTGGTGTTTCATCTGCAAACTTTTCTTCTTTCCATTGTTCCCTATGTTGCACTGCACCGTAATTATTACTGATGGTCTCTGTTATTAGACTGGAGCATTTTGGGAGCAAGGCACAAGTCTTACTCCTTTTTGCATGCCTGACTGTGATTGACACATACTAGGTACTCAATTAATGTTTGTATCATTAAATCAAATTATCCACCCGATTCCCTTTCTAAAGTGAAAAATCAGATTTCCTCATTAAAGCAGCCACAAAGCAGTGGAAATAATCCTAAAGAACAAACAATTAAAGAAAACACAATGTGGTAAACCATCCTCAGATTTCCCATGTTCTTAATGTTGCTTCTTGTTTGCTAGAGCAGCTGCTCTGAGCCCTGCCATCTTGATTCTTCTTGCCTTCACCACTCTCCTCTAGCGCCCCTCATTCTGAACTCTGGCCAGGATCTTGCCTCTTACCTTATTGAGAAGAAGAATGTTTGATATCAACGCCCTCAAATTCCCATCCCTCTGTCTCAAAATCTTTCTCAAATGACTGGCAAGAGCTGTGGAGGAAGGGGGAGCCTCACACACTGCCTGGGTGAGATTGATAAAATCTTACTGGGGTGCTGTCTGGAGACATGTACCAAAATGTTAAATGTTTACAACCTTTGACCTAGCCATTCGACTTCTAAAAACATATTCTAAAGAAAGAATCAGGTTAGGTGTAGCAGCTCACAACTATCATACCAACACTCTGGGAGGCCAGAAGTTTGTGACCAGTCTGGGCAACATAGCAAGACCATGTCTCTACAAAAAACAAAAAACAAAAACTTTAAATTAACTGGGTGTGGTGGTGCGCACCTGTAGTCCTGGTTACTTGGAAAGTTAAGGTGGGAGCATTACTTGAGCCCTGGGAGTTAGAGGCTGCAGTGGGCTGTGATTGCACCACTGCACAACCAGCCTGGGTGACAGAGCAAGATCCCATCTCTAAAACAGTGAAAGAGAGAGAGAAAGGAAGGGAGGAAGGAAGCGGGGGGAGGAAGAGAAGAAGAGAGAAAGAAAGAGAAAGAAAGGGAAAGGAGGGAGAGAGAAAAAGAAAAGGAAGGAAGGAAGAAGGAAAAGAACTAGACAAGTGCACCATAAAATAAGAAATTCACAAGAATGGTCTTTGCACTGCTGTTTATAAAACACACCCTTCTAGTCTTGTTTTTGTCCCATCTTTGCTTTCTGGGCTGCAGCCACTCTGGCCTTCTTTACATTGCTTTTTCTTCTCCCTCCTTCTCCCCTATCCCAAAAATCTCCACATTCCATCCTAAAGTCTCCTCCCCTGTGTCTCTCATCCCACTCCAATTCCTTCAACCTATTTCAGACCCTCCAGAAGTCACCTAGAGAAAACCAAGAGAGACCCTTGAAAACAGAACGTGCTTGTGAGCAGCACACACAGTAGGTCTTGGGAAGGAACACAGCAGGGTGAGGAAGAGCCGTCCATGCTGGGCATGCTGGCTCCTGGCCCCAGGGGCTCCCTGGCTCCCACCCTTGCTGCACTGCTCTACCCAGACACAGGCAAAAAATCCTTTTCTCCCTGAGTTTACCTGAGACAGATTAGCATTTTTCAAAAATAACTTGAGTTTTGGGTTCTTATTTTTAAGGAGGAGGGAGATAAATTCTAACATATGAAACAATTTTTAAAAATAGAAACAAATGAAGTTGTGTGTTGCCTATCTTAACATAATGAGCACCTGGCAAGGTATCTCTTCCCTGGTAAAGCTCGCTGAGCCCCCAGGCCCTGGCTCGCTGCCCTTCAGCTCTGTGCGCAACCCCCCAGTACAGCTCCCTGCTCTTTCCCACCGTGACAGGGGAGTCAACAAGCTGGCCCCTTGGATGAATAATGGCAATCATGTTGTTTCTTTGTGGTAGTTGTTTAAACTAGTACTATGTTTTATCTTACTATCTTACTATAAATTTTTATTTTTGAAAAGGTAATTCTTGAATATGTTTTAAAAAAATTCAACAATCAAAGTATATACAGTCAAAAAACGAGTAGTTCCGTCTCGCTCCTAACCCAAGCATCTGGCTCTGTTCCCCAGAGGCAGACACTGTCCGCTTGACACCACATATGGAGATGCTGAGGCGGGGCACACTCCACACCCTGTTCCCCTCCTTGCTTTTTTTTTTCTTTTGAGACAATCTTGCTCTGTTGCCCAGACTGGAGTGCAATGGTGTAACCTCAGCTCACTGCAACCTCCGCCTCCTGGGTTCAAGTGATTCTCCCACATCAACCTCCCAAGTAGCTGGGACTACAGGCATGCGCCAACAGACCCAGCTAATTTTTGTATTTTTAGTAGAGATGGGGTTTCACCACGTTGGTCAGACTGGTCTCAAACTCCTGACCTCAAATGATTCACCCACCTCGGCCTCCCAAAGTGCTGGGATTACAGGCTTGAGCCACTGTGCCAAGCCTCCCTCCTTGCCTTTTTCACCTAACAATGTATCTTAAAGGTTGTTCATAGCATACGTACAGATCAGCCTTATTCTTCCTATCAGCTTTAGGAACTGTAATCTATACATCAGGGCCCCTTGTGATAGACACTTAGCTTGTTTCTAGTCTTTTGCTATTACAAACATTATCTGTTAGAAATATAGATATTTTTGTACATCAGTTATAAAAATGTTGGAAATGAAATCTCTAGGTTAAAGCAAATGCGTATTTAAAATCTTGACCAGCCTGGACAACATAGGGAGACATCCCAGGAATTAGAGGATTCAGTGAGATATGATCATACCACTGCACTCCAGCCTGGGCAACAGAGCAAAACCTCGTCTCTTAAAATAAATAAAATAAAATCTTGATAAATTTTACCAAATTGCCCTACAAAATGGTGTTCCAGTTCACTTGTACCAACAATATGTGATTCTTGGTTTCCTCAACAGTTTTATCAACCTTCCACCAAACATTTTGATTTTTGCCAATGTGGTTTTTATAAAGAATGGTGTTTTTGTATAGTTTAAATTTTAATTCTTTTCTTTGTTTCTTTCTTTGGGATTTTTGTTTTGTTTTGGATTTATGTTTCAGTCAGGGTTTCATTTTGTCACTCAGGCTGGAGTTCAGCCGTGCAATCACTACTCACTGCAGCTTCAGCTTCCGGAGTAGCTGGTACTACAGGCGCACACCACCGCACCCAGCTGATTTTTTAATATTTTGTAGAGACAAGATCTCCCTACGTTGCTCAAGCTAGTCTTGAACTACTGGCTTCAGGCAATCCTTCTGTCTCAGCCTCCCAAAGTGCTGGGATTACAGGCACAAGCCACCACACCTGTCCTGAATGTCTTGTAGAATAGATGAGTGTGAACAGGAAGTGCTTGAGAGAACAAACTGGTCTCTGGACTCAAATCCCTACCCAACTGCTTATTAGTTGAGTGACTTTGGGCAATGCACTTAACTTCTCTATGGTTTTGGTTCCTTACCAGTAAAATGATATCAGAAGAATAATATTTTTCATATAGTTATTGTGAAAATTAAATGTATAAACAAAAATAAAGCTCTATATAAGTGTTATTATTTTTTCATATGTTTAATGACCATTTGCATTTTTTCCTGTGAACCGTCTATTCATGTGCTTTGACCATTTTTCTATTAGCTGTTATTTTTTTCTTTCTGCAATATAAAAGCTCTTTATATATTTAGGAAATTAATCCTCTCTCATTTGTGTAGCAAATGTTTTCCCCAATCTGTCCTTGTCTTTTGACTTTATATAAAGCACTTTGCCATGTAGAAATGTTTAATTCTTATGGCATTAAATATATCAAACTTTCCTTTTGTGACTTTTGAACTTTATGCTTTAGAAACCTCACGTCTCGAGGTATGAACGAAGAGAAACCAGAACTACTCCCTGTTTTCACTCCCTGCCTTTTTCTTCCCTGGCTCTCTTCCCATCCTGTGGATGAGTCAAGGTTATCTCCCAATACTACCTCAGTGGTTTTTCCACACTCGATCTCTCCCCACCTCCATCTGAGGCCCCTCAAGAGTAGCACCAATGAGGCCACTTCCTTGCTCAAGAATGTTCAATAACTCCCCATCACCTACTGGACTAAGAACAAGCTTCTCATTAGAGGCATCTTCCTAGATGACACCAACTTACTTTGCAGGCTGGTGATTCCCCTAAATGTCCCCTGTCCTTCAATCCAACTCTACTTTTCTATGTTCGCCTCATCTTTCCCACTTCCCTGACTTTCATCACACTATTTCATCTACTTGCAAAGGCTCCTGCCCATGTCTGCCCATTAAAATTCTCATCTTTGAAGACTCATCCCAAATATGATTCCGTTTTCCATGAAGCATCCACTGGTCTCCACCAAACAGATATGAGCTCTTCTTCCCTTGCATCTTCAAAAAAGCTTGTTTGTTCTTTTCCTGAGACATGCATCTCAATCTCAGTCTTAAATAATAGGCTGTGGTGTGTCCCCCCTATTTACAAGAACTCCATGAAAAATGTGAGCTGTGTTTCAGTTACCTCTGCATCTGTCACAGCACCATATCCTTTTGGTGAAGTAAAGAGTAGACACAGGCCATCAGATCAAATGGGAGAGGGGAATATGGGGGAGTTACTGTTCTCTTGCTAAACCATCACATCCAGACAGCTGGGCTGGAGGCTGCAGGAGATGCCTACTGAGCCAGTTTCTTCTGCTATGTCAGACAGTGGAAATTGGTTACCCTTCTTTCAGTTGCAAGTGAAAGAATACCCAATCCTTAAATAAAAGAAGACTTGGGCGGATTCTGGGGCTCCAATGTTGTTACCTTGAGCTGGTCTCTCTTCAGCCTTCGGCTCCACTTCCTGTGTATTGGTATTGGTTTTGTTGTCAGACAGGCTCTCCCATGCAGGCAAATGGCAGCAACAGCTCTAGCAGTCATTCATCCTTCCACGTCATCCCCAATTCCGGTCCAGGGAGAAAGAGCGTCTCCCTTTCTCCCAGCAGCCCCAGCAAAGGTTTTTCTGCCTTTTGCAGGCTCTTATTGGTTAGATACCCACCCTTTACTAAGATCACAGGAATGTACTGTTCTGATTGGTCAGGCCTGAGCCCAGATCCGAGAGTTGAGTAGACTCTAGTAGACTCTGTAAGCACATGGGTGCAGCGTGCAACCTGGAATAATTCCACAAAAGGAAATTGATGTAATGTTACCAAAAGAAGGAAGAACAGATGCTGTTAACCAAAAACACCAAATATCTACCGCACAAAATGCAGAACATTGCTGCCCTCCTGAAAGACGGAGATGGGCCTGAAGTGCCAACCATGAGCTATTTTTCTCCTTCCTGCTGCTCTCCTCTGCCCTGGAGGCAATGCTTCTAGCTTCCAAACACAACATGGTCCCCCAAGGTTTGTGGCTCAGCCACAGGACCAGTGTGAACAGATCCTAACCAAACCCCAGACCAGGCAATGGCTGGTGTGGTCCAGCTGACTCCAAGTTATTAGAACCAGGAGTCCCAGCCCCAATCCCAAGAGTTGCAGGATTGTTTATCTTTGTTGGGGAAAAACTGTAGCCAGAGCCATAAATCACTGCCCAGCTGGATGGCCTCACTGAAATGTTTGTTTAAACAATGAAATCTCCTGACGGACTGAAAATATAGGATGGATCACCCTGTCCTTCTCAGGCCCAGTCTCGCAGGCTGGAGCCCAGGGCGTGGAGAGGGACTCAGAATTGGCTCCCCACCCCCACTCTCCATCCCTCCCACCCCCAATGTCAGCCCCAAAGAATGAAGCTACGGCATAGCTAATCCGAAACAGCAGATAATGCGAAAGCCATGTCTATCAATCTTTGAAACGCAGTCTCTCGAGTGGTTCGCATTGGACGTGCCTTTCCGATGGAAGTAGCATTGCTTGGCTAATGTGAACAAGAGGCTGTGGAAGGGGTAGCCTCTGGAAGAACACTGCATGGAGCGCTGTGGGGAGATCTGGCTCTGTCCTGACCTCTGTTGGGTGTGGCAAGTGACTTCTGCTCTCTGGGCCTCGGTTTCCTCCCTTCTAACATGAGGAAGTTAGACTTGCTCTTTGTGCTTCCTTCCAACCCTTGCCTGCTAAGTAAGATGGCTGTGCTTTTGTACGCCCCAAAGAAAGACCACATAAAAAGGAGTAGGCAGGGGAAGAAGATGGGGAGGAAGAATAAGGAAGAGGGTTGTTGAATTAGATGAATTCCCACTTATGGAGGCCAAGACAGGCAGATCACTTGAAGTCAGGAGTTTGAGACTAGCCTGGCCAACATGGTGAAAACTCGTCTCTATAAAAATACAAAAATGAGCCAGGCATGGTGGTAGGCACCTGTAATCCCAGCTACTCGAAAGGCTGAGACACGAGAATTCTTTTGAACCCAGGAAGCAAAAGTTGCAGTGAGCTGAGACTGCGTCACTGCACTGCAGCCTGTGTGACAGAGTGAGACTCTGTCTCAAAAAAAAAAAAAAAAGAATTAGATGATGCCCTTGTCGTCTTTTCCTGCCCTAGGCTTTCCTCTTCTGAGTTCTCTGGCCCTTCAGAGAAGGATAGAGAGGAAGCTGCTTACTAAGGGCCCCATTGGCAGGACCATAATCAGGAGCCTGGTACACTCTGAGGAGGTAAAACAGTGACCACAGATTCTGGGATGCAGTTGACATGGACCAAGTCAGACCTCAGGACGGGCTTCTGCCCAGGCCGGACCTAGCTTCTGGGAGCCTATCTGGCCTGATGAGCTCGATGAGGGGAAGGGAGGATGCAGAGGTACACAATCTTCGTCTCAGGAATTTCCTACAGGAAAAAGGGCAGCAGAGACCTGACCCTTTCCAGCGTGGGGGCTGTGACCCTAGCTCTGCCATAGGAGCCATGACAGGCCTGAGATAGAGTATGTGAGCTGGGGTATTGACAGGTCCTGTCATTGGTTTGCCAAGTATTTTCAAGAACATATGACCTGTCACATACAGCAGGAGGCACTGGGAATGCAAAGGTGAATAAGACCGGGGTTCTGTGAGAGTTTGCAATGGGATATTCCAATGGGACGAGCCATGGGATTTGCAACAGGAATTGCAGAGGAGATTGGGAAAGGATTGTAAAGGCATTTGTTAAAAGTTCCAGGAATGAGGTGTGAAGGACGGCATGTGGTCTTTAATTAAGGTCTGCAGTGGAGTCTATGATGGGATTGCCTGTTGGGGATATAATGGGATGTTTTGGGGTTGGTCCATCAGCCGTGAAATGGGAATATAATGGGAGTGTGTTGGTAGATATAACAAAGTATGTGTGGGGTGGGGGTCCATTAGGTAATTCATTGACAGAGCAGCCTTTCCTGACAGCTCAGATGAGATCAGATTCTTCCTGTTGATATGGTCTCATAGTATCATATTTATCATCTATTACACTTCCCACAATTGAAATGAGTCCATTGTTTTATACTTATTTGCTTAACACCTGTCTCCTTTACTAGGTTGTAAAAGTTATCTGGGTTGTTGCCATGAAGGTAGGCATGGGTGTTACTCACCACTGTACCCCATCCTCCTCCCCACCCCAACACACAGCCCAGGACTGGGCACATAGGAAGCTCTCAGTAATCACTCACGGAAAGAATGGAGACAGGGTCTAGAACTAGCTTAGCTCCGTGATCGTCAAGGTGGTGAAGCCCCTTCCCCAAATCTAGACCCAAATCCTGCAGGGCTGCTCAATGTCCTCAGATTCGAAGTAACGGTTTTGTATTAAACCTGGAGCCTTTGGTTCCATTTGAAGGGAGGTGTTGCCATCTGGTGGCCAAGTTGGAGAAATACACTGAGAGAAAGCTCCCATCTGCTCCAGTTCTAGCAACCTCCACTGACTGACTACCCACCCAGTGGCCGTCAATCAGCCTTCAGCCCCAGCCGCACAGAAATCAGTTCCACCTTCTCCCACTGCCTCGGGAGTCAGGCAGCAAGAGTTCAGAAAATAGAGACCGTGCAGGCCCTGCGCTGGACTACCCCTTCATCAGTCCCTCCAGCCAGCTCTCAGGTCCCTGCTCATCAGGGGTGCACCCTCACTCCTTCCTAACTTTGAACCCAACCGCTCATCCTGAAAAGCAGCAGCCCAGTGTGGGGGCAGGAGCCACAAACGAAGCTTTGATCCCACAGTTAACATATGAGAAATTTCTCATCATCCGAGGTTTTACTTGGGTCAATCCAGTTGACCCACTCTGGATGGTGGGCACTGATGGAGATTGCGGAGACACAAGACTAGTTTCTATATCATATCCTCTCATTGGCAGATGAGCACATTCCCCAGAAGTTAACCTTTTCTTCCTCTTTCTCTCCTCTGTCCTTCCCTTGAAACCAAACACCGCTTGGCTCACATGACAATGGGGCCCAGACTTAAAAAGTCCAACATTGAAATCAAGCTTATAAAACAGAGAAAATGGAGATTTAATCCGCAATATAAAAGGATGAATTACTTTGCAATGTGAACCACTACAGCTTCACTGATTCGACAAATATTTGTTATGCTCCTACTGTGTGCCAGGCACATTTCTAGCCACAAGGAAATCAGCAGTGAATAAAACTCCAGCTCAAAGGAGTCTACATTCCAGTGGAGCATCTCTCACCATGGAGCTCCTTATCCTGTGTCCTCTCCTGAAAACGGCAGCAGCATCAGCACCCTCCTCACAACCTCACCTAGCAACATGCATATGACATCTTAACAAGAGCACTGAACGTTGAAAGGACAGCTTCGGCCGGGCGCGGTGGCTCAAGCCTGTAATCCCAGCACTTTGGGAGGCCGAGACGTGTGGATCACGAGGTCAGGAGATCGAGACCATCCTGGCTAACACGGTGAAACTCCGTCTCTACTAAAAGATACAAAAAAAAAACTAGCCGGGCGAGTTGGCGGGCACCTGTAGTCCCAGCTACTTGGGAGGCTGAGGCAGGAGAATGGCATAAACCCGGGAGGCGGAGCTTGCAGTGAGCTGAGATCTGGCCACTGCACTCCAGCCTGGGTGACAGAGTGAGACTCCGTCTCAAAAAAAAAAAAAAAAAAAAAGAAAGGACAGCTTCACAGGAACACAGCTGCTCTATAAATTGAGTGTATATTTAAATTGTCTTTATATTTTATGGAACATGTTTTATGTGCATTATTTCACTTGGGTGGGGGACAGTGGCAGTGCCCCAAGGCCATGTCATAGAAGCATGCCAGCTGAGTACAAACACTGCATTCACTAAGCAAACCCAGATGCATGGCAGCTGCCTGGTTACTCCCCAGTCAGACTCCTAACACATTTTTTTAACTTATTGTCAAAAGAAAAAATTTTGACAAATTAAATTTAACAGAACTTATTTTAGCAAAGAACAATTCATTAATCGGGCAGCAGTCAGAACCAGCAGAGGTTCAGAGAGCTCCCTTTGTAATGTGGGCAGTGAGTACTTAGAACAGGGAAGTATCTTTAAAAAATAGCTTGACTAATTACAGCTTGGCATTTGCCTTATTTGGAGGTGGTCTGGTCAGCTGGCAACCTATGATAGGCTGAAGTTCAGCTGCTTGTGACTCGCTGAAACCCAGCTATCTGTTAGAAAAAGTATAGTAGTTACGTTTCAGTTTATTACATACTAAGTTAGGTTGCAGTTCATGACATAGAAACTCAATGCACAAAGACAGGGTCCAGGGCCAGGCACACTGGCTCACGCCTGTAATCCCAGCACTTTCGGAGGCCAAGGTGGGCGGATCGCTTGAGGTCAGGAGTTAGATACCAGCCTGGCCAACATAGCAAAACCCTGGCTCTACTAAATACAGAAATTAACCAAGCATGGTGGCACACACCTGTAATTCCATAAAAATACAAAAATTAGTTGGGCATGGTGGTGTGCACCTGTAGTCTCAGCTACTTGGGAGGCTGAAGCACAAGAATCGTTTGAACCTAGGAGGTGGAAGTTGCATGAGCTGAGATGGTGCCACTGCACACTCCAGTTTGGGTGATGGAATGAGATGCCGTCTCAAAAAAAAAAAAAACAAAGACAGGTTCTAGGCCAAACTTAATAGAAAATACATTTTTGGCTATGATACTAGTCACAACCAGAGATATTAGGGGAGATCAGTACTCCTTATGTATTGCTGCTAGCACTGAAAATTGTTAGAACTACTAAAAATCAATAGGACAATATATTTCAAAAACCTTGAAAAATATTTATATATATGGATTTAGTAGTTCTAAAGACATCTACGCTACAAAATAATCTTAAACTCGAAGATTTGTGTATAAAGATTTTTATTTTAGCATAATTTACAATAGCAAAAAAAATGGAATCCACAAACATTCAACAGAGAAGTATGTTTTATTGGTATGATGTAAAAGTAGGCAGTCATTAAAAATGATGTTACAGGCAGGGTGTGGTGGCTCACGCCTTGTAATCCCAGCGCTTTGGGAAGCCGAAGTGGGTGGATTACCTGAGGTCAGGAGTTCAAGACCAGCCTGGCCAACACAGTGAAACCCTGTCTCTACTAAAAATAAAAAATTAGCCAAGCATGGTGGCCCACACCTGTAGTCGCAGCTACTCAGGAGGCTGAGGCAGAAGAATCGCTTGAACCCAGGAGGCAGACGTTGCAGTGAGCCGAGATCACACCACTGCACTCCAGCCACAGCAGCAGGGTGAGATTCTGTCTCAAAAAAAGTCACAATTTTTTGTGACATGCGGGAAAATATGTATCAAAAGTAAAATGCAAAATCTTATACATAATAGGTTCATACCTATTTATTAAAAAAAAAAAAAAACTAGAAAGTACCACAACAATAAAAGTAGTGAACTGTTGCTGGCCCCTAACCCATTCTATCTGGGAATTCTGAGGTTGTCACGGCCAGGGGTATGTCATGGGCTATGTATGAGGTTGTCATGGCCAGACGCTCCATGGTGGAGCATCTCTGGGTGTCCTTCAGCGGAATGCTGCCCCCTAGTGGACGGCCTACATCCTGGGCAGCTCAGGAGTCACTGGATTTCCTCCGGCTCCCGCACCAACCACTCTGATGTCACGCAGCGCAGCCCAAGTCAGCACTGCCACCAATGCCCGCCGCGGTCGGGAAAAGGCACCCCTCAGCATTTATGGCTCTCTCCATTAATTTTCCAAAGGGTGACCCGATTCTTTTAATTTCACTAGAGCCCTTTCTCTTCAATGACTTTTAAAATATTCCCCCCGGGGTAAAGTTGAAGGCATAGAATACTACCCACTCATTCCACCTTAAAAGCATCTTCTGGAACACGTTGAACTGGTACCCAGCATCTTGATCCTTCCCTATCTCAGGGTAAGTGCTCCCCGACCAGAGCAGTTAATTCCAAGAGAGACTGTCCACAACCTCACTCTCCACCTTCCTCAGTCAATTGAGTCCTCACCATTGATCTCAAATTTTTGGTCACTGTTCCTCCCAGAAGACCCACGACATTTCATCCTTGTATCCTGCAATTCTTACCACGGGTGATAACAGTCAGCTTCCCTGGGGAACACTTGCTGTAAATAGACAGGCTAGATATGTGGAAAGATCTTAAGTTATTAATACCAATAAATAAAATAAATCACAGCAAAAGAAAAATTGGTCAATTAATAAAATAATTCTGCTGTGTTGAAACACACACATACTCACCACCCTTTCTCTAATAAAAAACAACTAAAAACATAAAAGTGAATGTCATGTGTCTGTTTTAAGGTGACAAAGCTAATACCATTGATATCGAAAGCACTTTAAGGACTAAAATAGAAGGCAAGAAGCTCATCAAACAATCCCAGCTGAAGTGCTGTGGGCGAGGAACCTGCAGGTCCTGTCATGGAGGCAGGCCTCAGGCACAGACATTCTCATATGTGTGCGTAACAGAAAGGAGATAACTGCATTTCTCAGCACTCCTTCCAAGGAACGGAATGAACAATGGAAAGAACATTCTGAGAAGCTGTTTGGGTGGGGGTATGGGCAGGTGGTTGAGGCAGACTGCTGAGGATAACAACAGACACTCAAGTGAGACAGGATAGGGTCCAGCTATGCTCTAAGGAGACAGGCTGTTGCTTAACTGGATGGAGGGCACATTTAGGGCCAGAGTATGACTGTTCAGAACAGTAGAGCAGGGAGGCTAAGATTACAAGGAGGAAGGCCAGGGAAGGAGGAAACACTGGGAGGATCGCAGGAGAAAAGGGGAAAAGCCCAGGGTCTGGCAGGTAGAGATTTGAAGGAGAGCAGGAATATCTAAAGGAGATTAGCTCTTCTGCCTAGGATATAGAAAACTGGGAAAAGCATTGTTCCAACCTTAATGACAAGAGAAAAGTGAATAATCTACAAAATTCCTGACTTTTCTTGAGTCTATAGGAGCTGAGGTTGTAATGCAAATGAACAGCCTGAAATCTCAGGGAAGACGGGAGCCTCCAGGGAGAGATGGGTGCAAGCATGAGCTCCCCTGTGGCAGAGCAAAGGAAGAAGAAACTCAGGCACCACAGAAGTGGGAAGAATTCAACTAACATTGTTAGAGAATTGCCAAAGCCAGACTGTGGGAAAGTGTGAAAGTAGAGAGCTTCTGGGAGGTGAACAAACAAGAGGAGTTTGCAACCATTCATAGGCTCTTCCCTGTACATCTCCATTAGATACTTACAAGAATAATCAGGGGTGGGGCTGGAGACCTGAGAATCCTTCCTTAATGGTGCAGGCCTGAATGAAGGAGAAAGGCACAAAGCCCATCCAAACCCTTTATCTCTGGGGGAAAAGCCTTGAGCCACTGGGGAAGGGCAGCAAACCCTGCTATTCCTAGAGCACCAGCAAAGACCCATTATAGCCAAGGGAAGGAAAAGGAAAAAAAACAAAACCCCTGAGATTGGAGCAGAAAACCAACCTGGACACAAACCATTAGAGATCTTTCACAAGGTCAGGTGCGGTGGCTTCCACCTGTAATCCCAGCACTTTGGGAGGCCAAGGTGTGTGGGTCACTTGAGGTCAGGAGTTTGAGACCAGCCTGGCCAATATAGTGAAACCCCATCTCTATTAAAAATACAAAAATTAGTAGGGCTTGGTGGCAGGTGCCTGTAATCCCAGCTACTCAGGAGGCTGAGGCAGGAGAATCACTTGAATCCGGGAGATGGAGG
>NW_012101921.1:1556493-1569503 GCF_000951045.1 Mandrillus leucophaeus
GGAGGCTGAGGCAGGAGAATCACTTGAATCCGGGAGATGGAGGTTGCAGTAAGCTAAGATCATGCCACTTCACTCCAGCCTGAGAAACAGAGCAAGTCTATCTCAAAAAAAAAAAGAGAGAGAGAGAGAGAGATCTTTCACATCTGAGAGAGGGGCTGGACCACCGAGAAAGCTCCACCCTTGAGACCCAAGGCCACAGGCCTGCCTGAGACTGGGTTAGATTAGGCCAGTAGTGAGGAATAAGCAACAGAAGTTCACAACCAGTGGAGGAAAACTGTGACACAGGCCAATAGGGAAGGCTGAAAGCTGAGGATGGGGTAGGAACATTGAGAAAAACCTTTCAATGACCCAGTACCTGCCCTAATCACAAGGTCAACACTTAAGGAAAGTAAAGCATCAGAAGAGATATGCCCATTAAAAGACATAAAGATGATTTTCCTCAGTCTCCACTATACTATATATGATGCCTGGCATTCAATTTTTAAGATATGAGACACACCCAAGAACAAAACAAAAAATAAATACCCCACTCAAAAGAGATGAAGCTGTTGGACGTGGTGGCTCATGCCTGTAATCCCAGCACTTTGAGAGGCCAAAGATGGGAGGATCACTTGAACCTAATAGTTCGAGACCAGCCTGGGCAACATAGTGAGACTCTGTTTCTACAAAAAAATAAATAAATAAATTTAGCTGGGTGCAGTGGTGTGCACTTGAAGTCCCAGCTACTTGGGAGATTGAGGTGGGAGAATCACGTGAGCCTGGGCAATCAAGGCTACAGTGAGCCATGATCATGCCACTGCACTCCAGCCTGGTGACAGAGCGAGACTCCATCTGGAAAAAAAAAAAAAAGGAAAAGGATGGAAAAAGATATACCATACAAACACTAATCAAAAAAAGGATAGTGGCTAGATTAAGATCTAGCACAGTAGACTTCAATACAAGATATTTTACCAAAGATAATGAAGGGTGTTACTTAATGAAAAAGGAGTCAATTCACTAAGAAGACATAATAATCCTAAATTTATAGCACATTAAAAACAGACCTTCCAAATACACGAGGCAAAAACTAACAACTGAAAAGAGAAACAAACAAATCCACAAGTATAGTTGGAGACTAGAGTTAAGTTGTAAAACAAGTAGATGGAAAATCAGTAAAGGACAAAATAGGCCTGAACACCACTATCAATGAACTTGACCTAATTGAATTTGTGGACCACTCCATCAACAATGTCAGAATTCACATCCTTTTCAAGTGCACATGAAACATTCAACAAGATAGGCAATATTTTGGGACATAAGCCTCAACAATTTTAAAAGAATTGAAATTATACAAAGTGTGTTTTCTGACCAAGATGGTGTTAAACTAGAAATAAATAACAAAAAGATGCCTGGAAAATCCCCAAATATTTGGAAATAAAATGGCTCATGGAAGTATTTATTAAGTTGTTATTGTTGTTTCATGTGAGATATAACACTCTTTTCTATCATCTCACCAAAATCATTAGTAAAATCTGTAGAGTTTACTAATGCTTTAGTTCAGGGGATGGCAAAGTGTGCCCTATGGGACAAATCTGGCCCTTGGCCCATTTTTGTCTGGCCTGCAAGCTAAAAATGTTGTTTACAATTGTAAGACTTATAAAGAAGTAGGGGGTGAGGGAAGAGGAGGAGAAGCAGCAGCAGCAGCAACATAAAACAGCCAAAAATATTTGCCAACCCCTGCTTTAGCCCTATAAAAAGAGTTAGAAATTGTTTTCTCTTCTATTTTCTGAAAAAAAATTGTGACATACTGGTATTATTTTTTCTTTAAATGATTCATAAATTTCACCAGAGAAGCCCTCTGGTCTTAGAGTTTTCTTTGTGGCAAGGTTTTAAATTATAAATGTAATTTCTTTAATAGCTATAGAGCTATTCAGGTTTTTTATTTCTTCTTTTGTCAGCTTTGCCATTTCATCCCTTTGTGTGAAAGTTTCCATCTGATATATTTTTTTCTCCAACTTGAAAGATTTCCTCTAACATTTCATATAATGCATATTGCTGGTGTTGAAGTCTCTTGGCTTTTGTTTTTCTGAAAATGCCTTTATTTCACTTTTATTTTGAAGGACATTTTTTGCTAAATAATAACTTGACTTTTTTTTCTTATAGCACTTTAAAGATATCATTCTTTGAAAAAAGATATTATTCTACCATGTTCTGGCTTTTATTATTCCTGATGAGAAACCAGTGTTTATTCCTACCTTTGTTTTCTGTAAGTAATGCGTCTTTTTCTTCCAGTTGTTTTCACAATTTTTCTGTTTATTATTAGGTTTTAGCAATTTTGCATCTTGTGTCTTGGTGTGGTTTTCTTGGTGTTTATTTGGCTTCGGGTTTGTTGAGATCCTGGATATTTGAGTTGATAGCTTCCATCAAATTTGAAATTTTTTTAAACTTTCTTTTTTCCAATATGTTTCTGCCACATTCACTCCCTTCTGTCTGCATCATATTATCTCATAGATTACTGAGTTTGGAGGCTTCAGTTTGGAGGGTTTCTGTTGCTATGTATACATGTTCACAGACATTTTCTTCTGCAACATCAATGTGCTCTTGAGCCTATTTGGTAAATTTTTCATGTTGGATATAATGTTCTTCATTTCTAGAAAAATATAATCCCTTGGTTCTTTTCTAGATTCCGTGTTGCTCTTCTCATTGTGTTCATATTTTCCTTTAAATCCCCAAACATCTTTATAATAGCTCTTTTAAAGTGCTTGTACGCTAATTCAATAACCTCTGTCACTTATAGATCTGGTTCTTGTAATTGATTTCCTCAAGGTATAGGTCCTTTTCTTGCTTCTTAGGATGCCTAGTAATTTTTGAATGAATACAGTTGGACACTGTAAATGTTACATTGGTGATGGTCTAAATTTTGTTGTCTTACTTAAGGAGTGATAAGATTTAGGGTCATGGGGGTCAGGTCATTGAGCTACTTACAGAGAAGCTAAATGATTCTGAGGCTTGTTTCTGTGCTTTGTTGGGGTGGTTCTAGAGTAGTGTTCTAAATTGGGTGTGATTTTGTCCCCACTCCAACCTTGGGGATATTGGCAATTTCTGGAGATATTTTTTGGTTGTCGCAATTAGGAGCATGCTACTGGTATCTAATGGGCAGAACCCAGTGATGCTGTTAAATATTCTACAATGCACAGAAAGCCCTCTACAGCAAATAATTATTCAAACACACACACACACAAATATCAAGAGTACCAAGGCTGAGAAACCCTGGTCTAGAGTACCTTCACCCTAAGGCCAGTTTTACTCTATGTAATGGACTGAATGTTTGTGTCCTCCCAAAATTTACATGTTGACATCCTTACTCCCAATGTGATGGTGTTAGGAAGTGGGGCTTTGGGGGTATAATTAGGTTATGAAGGCGGAGCCCTGATGAATGGGATTAGTGCCCTTATAAAAGGGACCCCAGAGAGCTATTTTGCTCTCTTTCTGCAATATGAGGATACAAGGAGAAGTTAGCTGTCTGCAGCCAGAATGGGCCCTCAGCGGAACCCAACCATGCTGGCACCCTGATCTCAGACTTCCAGCCTCCAGAGCAATAGAAATAAATTTCTATTGCTTATAAGCCACAATTTCTATTGTTGATATCCCAGCTTGTGCCAAATCTAAGATATCCTACTACTAAGATCTCTACTAAATGCTCCAAATATGCAACAATGTCTCTCCACACTCCACTCTGGCTAGCTGAAACTTGTACATCTTCCAATCTGATGAGATGTGAGCTCTGGAAATTGTTCAGCTTATGGCCTCCCGGTAGCTGTGTTGCTAAAAGTTGTTCACCTGGCTTAGCGGAGTCTTATCCCACACATGCAGAGCTTACTGTTTCACCAAAATTCAAGGAAACTCCATGCAGATTGCTGGAGCTCCTTCTCCACATACCTCCCTTCTCTCCAGTACTCTGTCTACAAATTCCAGCTGCCTCAGCCTCGCGGACCTCCAGTCTTAACACATCAACTAAATGAGGACTCCCAACTCTGTTAGGTTCCCCTCTCCTGTGCTTGCTCTGTAAAGTGCCTCCAGGCAGAAAGCCTGAGTGATCAAAGGGTTCTCCATGTATCTCTCCCATTTCTGCATAACTTACAAGCCAAGGCACTAACCACCTTTGTTCCTGACTATCTTTTCAAGAATGTTTGTACAGTAAACAGCTGTGAAAGATAGAGATTGTGTCTCCCTGTGGAGGAAAGGGTAGGTTTGTGTATTGTCCAGTGTTAGAAAGATATTGTCTCCCCCCAGGACAAAGTTCAAGTAGGCAAAGTTTTGAACCATTTTGAATGCTCGTGGTTCTCTAAGCTCAGGGTTCCTCTTCTGTAATGCAACCCTCTACATGGGCACACGCTACTCAGACCTCTTCATTACTCACAGCAACAGCAGCGGCCAAAGTACAAACCTTTGCCCTGGTTCTTTGAGTCTCAGGAAGTTGCACAGGAACCAGGGCAAATGTTTGTACTCTGGCCACTGCTGTTGCTGTGAATAATAAAGCTCTTTGTCTCTGACCTAGAAGTCTTTTGTCTTCTGCCAGCATCCATGAAATGGTAGCAAGCTAACTTGTTAACTTGCAAATAGAGTGAATTTCAGATTCCTTCACAATTCTTGACATACCTACTATGTGTGAGGCTCTGATTGTAAGAGTGGTACCATACAAAATAGATTATAGACTGCCCTTCTGCAGACTACAATCTAGTATGAGAGATAAAGATTTTAAAAGACAAACATACCATTTTTAAGTGGCAGCAAGTATCAAGAAAGAAATAAGGAAATTGCAACAGAGAACGACACGGGGGACAATTTTAGATTAAGTGGTTAGGGGAGGCTTCTCTGAATAGGAGACATTTAAACTGAGTCTGAAGAATAGAACAAGCAAACCTATGGCAAGCAAAAGGCAAGAACCTTCCAGGCAGAAGGAATCACATCTACCGAGGTCCAGAGACAGCAAAGAGCTTGGCACATTTTGAGGAATTGAGAAACCAACATGGTTAAAGCATAGTGACCATGTGAGTGCTAGGTAAGCAGGGAGTTAATAGGCAAAGTCTAAATCAGGGACCTCAACCCTGGCTGTACTTTAGAATCTACCACAGGAATATACAAAAAATATCAGTGCCCCAGGTCCATCCCAGAGCAATTAAATACGAATGTTTAGGTGTGAAGCTCAACCTCTGATAATCTTTGAAATAGTCCTAGGTGATTCTAATATGCAGCAAGGGTTGAAGACCCCGATCTTGAGCCTGCCAGAGCCTTGTAGGAGTCTGAGTTGTATTGAGTTCAGATTTGAGTTGAAGTGTGATAAAAAGCCATTGAGGCCAGGTGTAGTGGCTCATGCCTGTAATCCCAGCACTCTGGGAGGCTGAGGCAGGTGGATCACCCGAGGTCAGGAGTTCAAGACCAGCCTGACCAAACATGGTGAAACCCTATCTCTACTAAAAACACAAAATTAGCTGGGTATGGTGTGCATGCCTGTAATCCCAGCTACTCAGAAGGCTGCGGCAGGAGAATCACTTCGACTCAGGAGGCAGAGGTTGCAGTGAGCTGAGATTGCGCCATTGCACTCCAGCCTGGGCAACAAGAGCGAAAATCCATCTCAGGAGGAAAAAAAAAAAAAAGCCATTGAAGGGATTTAAGCACAGAAGAGACACTATATTTTTAAAGGATCTCTCTGGCTGCTTTGAGCAAAATGGATTGGAGGAGGTCCATGGTGGAAGCAAGGAGATGAGCTGGGAAGTTACTCAACTTGTCCAGGCAACAGGTAAGGATGGAGGCTTGGACTAGGGTGTGGCCATAAGAAGAAGACTAGGAAACAAGATTGGATGAGTAGAGTGGGGCCAGATCACAAATACTCTTGAATATCAGATTGAGGAAATTAGGCTTTGTCCTGTGGGTATCGGGGGAAGTGGGATATTTAAGAATCACAAGTTACGATTACATCCAGATGCAAGTCACAGAAAACAACTTGCAGTGGCTTAAACAAAGGTTTATTTTTCTTACATAAACAAGGAATCTAGAAGTAGTATAATTTGTTCAGTTGCTCAAGGTCAAGAGCAGCATCTTGGTTATTCCCTCATGGTTGCAAAATGGCTGCTGCAGCTCCTCTGTAAACAAATTCAAGGCAGTAAAGAAGGAGAACAGGTAGCACCAGCCACAACTGTTTCTTTTAACAGGCAATGGCACGTGTTTCTAGAGACCATGTCCACATTATTGTCACTGGTTATAACTGTGACTCCCTTTCCTAAAGGGAGAGCAGACAAGAAGAGATTTAGCTTTTTCTAGACACTATCATGCAGGGCAGCAAAAACTGCTAGAATTCTGAGCTGAGAAATAGCATCCTCAAAGAGGTATTTTAGGAAGGTACAGCCCAGGGGATAATAGAAAAAGTGGAAAGAGAAGAACTAGCAACCAAGCACATTAAGAGGCAATTGCTGAAGTAAATAGGATGAAGATCTGAGTTGAAATGAAGACAGCAGAAATTACAAAGGGCTTAGTTGAAGGGATGTGTCTCCTCATGGCTATAGGCACAGAGATGTGTTTCTGTGCTTTCTTGTCAATGTGTATAACTTCTGCAAAGATACAGAAATGTATATAAGTAGATGTGCATTTCTGTATATTGTCTTCATGTTCCTCTGTGTCCATGACTGTGTCATTTATTTAGCAAATATTTATTGAGCCCCTCCTTTTGTACAAGGCACTATGGGGGAACGCTAACATGGGTCAACCACAAATTCTACCCTCAAGGAGATTATAGACCAGAAAAGGAGAAAACATGTGTCCCCAAATAGCCAAAATGCAAGTTAGTAAAATGACAAATATCATAAAGTTATGAAAGTTCAGAAAAGAAAGTCATTCCCTTAGCTGTAGAAGGTTCATCTGAGCTGCTCAGGCTTGCACCTGCAGAAGGTGAGCTAGGTCTTGTTTTGTTTTTGAGAGCCAGTCTTGCTCTGTTGCCCAGACTGGAGTGCAATGGCATAACTCAGCTCACTGCAACCTCCGCCTCCCAGGTTCAAGTGATTCTCTCCTGCCTCAGCCTCCAGAGTAGCTGGGATTACAGGCGCCCGCCACTATGCCCAGCTAATTTTTGTATTTTTAGTGGAGACAGGATTTCACCATGTTGGTCAGGCCGGTCTTGCGCTCCTGACCTCAGATGATCCACCCGCCTCTGCCTCCCAAAGTGCTGGGATTACAGGTGTGAGCCACCACGCCCAGCCTGAGCTAGGTCTTAAATAATTAATAGGCCAGGTGCAGTGGCTCACGCCTGTAATCCCAGCATTTTAGGAGCCCGAGACAGGCAGATGGCTTGAGTCCAGGAGTTTGAGACCAGCCTGGGCAACATGGTGAAACTCCATCTCTACAAAAAAAAAAAGAAAAAAAAATTAGCCAGGCATGGTGGCACACACCTGTGGTCCCAGCTACTCAAGAGGCTGAGATGGGAGGATCACTTGAGCCTGGGAGGCAGAGATTGCAGTAAGCCTTGATCACACCACTGCACTCCAGTCTGGGCGACAGAGTGAGACCCTGTCTCAAAACAAATAAATAAGTAAATAAAAATAAAAAGAATTAATAGAATGGAGGGGGAGGAATGTAGGCAGGTAGCAAGTGACAACACAGCATTCTTGTCTAATTGGCTAGAAAGGATGGTGAAAAATAAGCCCGGAAGAAGGCAGAGCCAAAGAACTGCATCTTATTTTATGGACTAGCAAGTATTTACCGGACTCCTACTAAGGTGGAGGTACTATCTAGAGCCTACATTTCTACATTTGTGTTTCTATGTTTTCACTTATGTGTGCCTGTTTGTGAACAAGTATATGTTTTACTCTGTGTACACAGCTGTGTCTCCCTTTGTATGTTTTAGTTGGCATCTTAATGTGTACATTTACACAAAACTTTGTGTGTATGTGCCTACATATGCCCAGCAGGTGGCACCCAAAATCATAACTAGCAAGGAAAATTCTACCATCGTATTCCCATACCCAGCACAGTCTCTAACAAATTGAAGATAATAAATATGTATAGAATGAGTTGATGAAATGCTAACATGCCCCATGGAAGAAATGGGGGAAGGAGAGAAGTTCAGAGAGGCTGACCCGTCAGCAAAGACCCCAACAGGGGTCACACTCAAAGAAGTCATAGAGGGGTCAGCAGGGGGATGTATGATAAAACAAAATGATAAAATTTACTGTTTGCTATCCCCCCTAAGGCTTCTCCTCCTCATAATGGGGCATCTAACCCTGATCCTTTCCTTCAGCTCACTTTTATTTAGTGCCTAGTGAGTACTAGGACTTATGGGAAACACCACCTCTGCCCTGTAGAAGTTTACAACCTGCAAAGATAAACAAAGCTTATTTAAAAAATAATAATAACAGAGCTGGGCACGATGGCTCCCAGCACTTTGGGAGGCCAAGGAGGGAGGATCACTTGAGCTTGGCAATTCAAGGTCAGCCTGGGCAAATGGCAAAATCCCATCTCTACAAAAAATTTAAAAATTAGCTGGGCGTGGTGGCACACACCTGTAGTCCCAGCTACTACGGAGGCTGAAGTCGGGGGATCACTTGAGCCTGGGAAGTGGAGGCTGCAGTGAGCCATGAGCGTGCCACTGCACCCCAGCCTGGACAACAGAGTGAGACCCTGTCTCAAATAAATAAACAACAACCAATATAACCCTCTCTGCCTACTGCTGAGGAAGTTCCATCGCACCCCGTAAAGAAGTACTCTGTTAAGGACAGAGCCATGGAGCCAGAGGAGGGTCCAACTGGTCTTCTTAGGGACCTTTTGATCCAGAGGTCTCTGCCCAGTGCCAATCTGGCCCTGGCACCTCCTCCCTAACCCTTCCCCACCCTGGCACCCTTCCATAGCCTGTCCAGGACAAGGACAATGAAGGCCTCTGATTGCCCATAGTGACTCCTGCTCTGGTCATTTCACACAAGAACCTAGATACCACCATCAATATTCTCTTTGCTCACTTCTTAGGGGAACTGAAACTTAGTTTTCCAGCAAAAATCTTGGACCAACAAATGCCTAGTAAATGGGACCAATTTCAGGTCGCTGCGCACTATGAGGGCTGGGAATGCCAAACACGCTGAAAGGCTGAGTAGTCATCATGGCTGGGGCTGGCTGCTCAGTCCTCCCCATTGCCTCACTCCTTTCTCCGAGCTTCCAGCAGCACTTGGTGACGGATATATTATGCCACTGCCGGTCAAGGCTTCCTCATGAACCTCGGAGGAAATCCACATACCTCAGTCTGGCACTCAGGGCTCTGCAAAGTGGACCTCACCTCCTGCTCCAGCCACTTCTCCCATTATTCCCCTGTACCCACCTGCACCCCACACTCTCAGCTCCCCAGATATACTCACACTGTCTCTCCCCTGCACCTTTGCTGAGGCGGCTCCTTTTCCCTGGAAGGTCCTCCTTCCTCAGGCCTTTCATGCTGCACCCCAACCCAGTGCAGCCTCTCCCTCCTCCCTTGGCAATAGTCATCCTCCGCTTCATTATTTTAATGTTTATTATTCAAATACCAGTTCCTTCTATTAGACGTTAAGCACTGCAAGGGAAAAATCTTGTTTCTTATTCACCCAGCATCCAGCAACCTGTCTGACATGGAGCAGACGCTCAAAACATGCAGGGCGGCCAGACGCAGTGGCTCACACCTGTAATCCCAGCACTTTGGGAGGCCGAAGCTGGCGGACCACCTGAGGTTAGGAGTTCAAGACCAGCCTGGTCAACATGATGAAACCCCATCTTTACTAAAAATTAAAAAAATTAGCCAGGCATGGTGGTGGGCACCTGTAATCCCAGCTACTTGGGAGGCTGAGGCAGGAGAATCGCATGAACCTGGGAGGTGGAGGTTGCAGTGAGCCAAGATCACACCATTGCACTCCAGCCTGGGTGACAGAGCAAGACTCCATCTCAAAAAACAAAAAACAAAAACAAAAACAAACTTGCAGAAGTGCTACAGCTAAGTCTGCTGTGAATGTGGATGCCCGTACTCCAATGCTACAAGGCAGAGGAGCAATGAACCGTGAGCTTCAAAGGGTCCACACACTAATGCTCTTTCCATGACAAAAGTAAGGCCACACTGAGACCTACCAGGTGACAGGTACCTCCTGGCCCCAACTCCTCCCACCCCCACCAGGCTCCTGGCCTCCTCAGTCCTCAAGGACTGACCACTTAGAAAATCTCTCTCCTTCCCTTCCCTCTCTTCTGCCATGCCTTTCCTTCCCCTTCTCTTCTTTCCTCTGCTGTTCCTTAAAGCCCAGGGGCTTCTGCCCAGAGAACCCTGAGGGTAAAGTCAAAGGGCTGAGGGAGCCCACCCGCTTCTGAGCAGTGCAGTGAGGAAGTGATGATCAGAGGTCACCGTCTTGGTCAGTTCCTGTTTCTGGAGCAAAGATGCCAAAATCTGTTCCTTTTTCTTGTGAAAAAATATTGGGGTTTTGACTTTCAAAATTCCCAGAACCAATGCTGTCACTGTGAGCTGGCTGCGTTTCTGTCTGCCTGTGTCTGTGTGAAAGGTCTGCCAGGGCCTCCTGGGCCCGCTCCTTGTGCGGGAGTGTCCAGAGGCAATGTTGGAAGTGACATCTCATTCCCTGACGCTCCCGAGTCCCACAGATGCCCACCAGGCCGGTCTGAGGAGGGGCAAGTGCATCAGGACAGGCCTGACTCAGGTCTCCTATTTCCTTCCAGGGCCTGGTAGAGGACTTGCTCTGAAGGGAGCCCCTCTGCAGGCCTAGATCGGGCTACTTGGAAGTCCCTGAAGCGGTGGAAACTTCAGCAGGCCACTCGGGCTCAGGTGATGTGGGCCGGGTTGGGAAACTCCATCCCTGTTCTGCTTCCGAGCTTGAAGCCATCCTACCCTGGAGGCAGGCAGACAAAGCCACCGCCATGCTTGCCCCTGGCCTTGAGCCAGGGCACTACCTCCTGAGTCCTAGTTTTATTTGAAATGGCTGGACAACGCCACTTCATGTAGAGTCAGACTTTGCTGAGAAATGAGGTGCACCAGCATGCGGAACGGAGGTGGGGGGATGGTGGGCTACAGAAACAGGTGCATAGCAACTAAGTCAAACTCAGAGCCTCAAGCCAGGGTAAGAGAGAGAGAGAGAGACAGAGAGTGGGAGTTGGCATTGAAGTTAAGATCAAGGTGTGCAGTTCAGAGTGGTCTTGGGGAAATGGTGGTGCTAGACCCTGTGGACTGGGCCCACCTTGGAATGGCAGCTAAGAGAGGGCAGGGCAGGGTCTGGGTAGCAAGTTCTCTGTGTATACAGGAAGCAAAGATGAGAGCTTTCTAGCAAGTTTCACATCTGGCCTGTGTTTCCTCTGGTTTCTGCTTCCATTTATACTGTCCCCACCCAATTCCTTCCTCCTCCTCTCATTCATTCAACAAACAGGTCGCGCATTTACTGTAAGGCAAGCACAATTCTAGATAGCAGCTGATACAGTTTGGATGTGTATCCCCTCTAAATCTTGTAATGAATTGTAATCTCCATTGTTGGAGGTGGGAAGGTGTCTGGGTCATGGGGGTGGGTCCTGCATGGCTTGATGCTCTCCTCACCATAGTGAGTTCTCACAAGATCTGGTCCTTTAAAAGTATGTGGCACCTCTCCCTCCATGCTCTCTCTTGCTCCTCCTCTGGCCATGTGAGATGACAGCTTCCTCCTTTGCCCTCCACATGATTGAAAGCTCCCTGAGGCTTTACCAGAAGCTGAGCAGATGACAGCACCATGCTTCCTGTGAAGCCTGCAGAACCATGAGCCAATTAAACCTCTCTTCTTTATAAATTGCTTAGTCTCGGGTATTTCTTTATAGCAACGTAAAAATGGCCTAATACAGTAGGTCCACAAAGTTATATAAGATTTAGCCAATCTCTGCCTTTATAGAGCTATTGTCAAGCTGGGGAGATAAGTTGACAAGCAAATATTCACGATACAGTGTGAAAAGCGCAATCATGTGGCTGTGGAAGCAGATGGAGGGAGAAGTTGTAGGGGTCAAGGAATAATTCATGGAGAATAGACGCCATTGGAGTTGGAAACCAGAGAAGGGCAGGAGGGCAGTGAGTGCAGCAGACCGCAGCAGGAAGGGTTTAGGGGGGTAAGGCAGAAGGTAATGCCTCTCAAATGCCACTCTTGACTGGACCTGACATCCTAGTGCAGACTGAGGGAGGAAAGAGATCATGGATCCATCAGTCAGTCCCTGTTTCAAGTGCCAGGGGCCACCCTCCCAGCAGATGTTACAGGGGACCCAATCTAAGGCCCTCCATTCACTTTCCCCGCTTCCAATTCCCCAGCCAAATCATGTTTTTGCTTGTGTCCAGAGGAAGCTGGGAGTTTTCTCAAGCTAACCCAACCCCCAGGTTTTCCATCTTCTCATGCCTCCACGACCCAGTACAGTGTAAAGCGGCCTCCTCACTCAGGCCCAGGTCACGACTGACCTCAGGTGCCATCCTCCTAGCTCTGCCTCTAACCCTCACGCACCACACTCGAGGCAACAATCTCACGAGGGGCCGGCCTCTCTGTCACGGCAAGCCTCATCCCCTAGAAGCCAACTCCACCTGGCCCACCATGGCTGCAGTAGAAAGGCCTGAGGCTGCGCCTAGAACACTGAGGACTTCAGCGGCCAGGACTTTCCAAGACTGAAACTGGGACCTGTGGAGGCCTCACTGCCCGGAGCAGCGCCCAGGTCCTCAGCATCCTCTTCGCTGGGCCCCACGCGTGTCGTGCGCCATCCCAGAAGGCAAGACCTGATTCGGATCAGCAGGGGCTGCAGGCCCGCTCTTCGGGTGGGTGACTCAGGCCCCTCAGGCCTGAGGCAGAGACGCTAAACGGGCAGAAGGCTGGGCAGGGCCGGGGAGTCTCTGCAGGAATCGAACCTGCGCCCCTTCACGTGCTCCCCTTCTTGAGGGTTCACGGGGCTCCGGAGGCCCAGATGCCGGCAAAGTGGCGGGAGCGCTCTGGGTAGGAGGACCCAGGTCGGGGCGCCCCCGCCACCGCCCGGATCCC
>NW_012101921.1:1570003-1581443 GCF_000951045.1 Mandrillus leucophaeus
CCAGGCACCCCCTCCCCGGAACGCCCCCGACGGCCCCTCGCGTCCGAGCTGGAAACTGAAGTTGACGCTTGCTCCGTCACCCTGGGGCAAATTGCTTTGCCTAAGCCTCAGTTTCTCCATCTGTGAAATGGGGACGTTGGCAGGAGTGCCTGTCTCGTGCTGTCCAAGGGGTGAATGAGAAAAGCGAAGCGTTGGACTACTGTCAACGCGATTTTCATTTCCCTAGGTACCACGAGGGTTCTGGCTTTCCTCACAGCATCTTAGCGCCCACCCTGCCCCTCTCCTCTCCTTCAGCCCATTTGCCGGCGGAGCAAGCAGGCTAGGCTTTGTGAGTGGGCAGAGGAGAGGGCTGGGGCCTGCCCAAGACTGCGCCCTGCACAGATTAAACAATGCCTGAGGGTCCCACGACACAGCCTTCCTCGAGATTCAGCGTTCAGCGTTGCCCTTTCCTCAATCACTAGGTTCTTGAAAGGCCCAAAGGACAGTTATTTACATTTTTTTAAAATGATGTCATTGCAGTCTGAGAGCAGCCAGACACGTAGTGATCAGGGGAAGTCGAAAGTGCAGATGGGTTCGCAAACGTGGACTCTCTAGTTTTGGGTCTGCAGATGGGGTCGGCCACCACGTGCTCTCCGAGTTCTCTTTCCAAGTACAGATCCCTCCGGAGACGGAACATTTTTCCGTCTTTAATTCTTCCCAGGAGTTGAGGAGGAAGGCGTGAGAGCTGGAGCCCAGGGTGACTTGCGTGGCGGGGATCGCTTCCCCGTAGCCCACACCTGCCTCACCCACGCCCACGGCGGCCGCAAAGGCGACACCGCGTGGATCTGGAAAGCCCCGAGTTTCACCAGGCCCAACCACCGGCGGCTTTGCAGGCGCAGCACCAAGTGCTGCTCTGCCTGTGTTACCCCAGACAGCTCCTGGTTGTGATTTGTCGTTTCCATTCCAGCTAGAGTCCCAAGGCCAAGAACTAGACCCTTGCAGCGAGATCCGCCCCCCTTCATTCCCCACACGCGCCACAGCCACAGGCCGCATAAATAAATCCAGGTGGAGGCAGACCCAGAAACCCAGGTGCTATAAATATCCCAGCCCAGCCCGGAGACTGAGCTCCCAGGCAGCCCCTCACCCCCACCCGGCCGAGCCCAGCACTTCCGGCCACCACAGCGCTGAGGGCGGATCTCCCCGCGGTGGGAGGAGCGGGCTCCATCAGGATCGCAGGCCTGGCTTCCTTTTCTTTCTTCTCCTCGGAGCCTCTGGCGGCCCAACCTGAGGGCTTGCCCTCTTCTCTGGAACCACCTCCCTAACTTTCAATCGCATACCTCTCCCTCCCTCCCCCTGATATTTTTAGAGGCTTTCTCTCAGGGACCCCATACTGCGGCCAGACTTCAAGAAATGCTGACTTCTCTTTCTAGATGAACAAGCATAGTTGGAAGGCAACAAACTCAATCAGAGTTTACAATTTAAAATTTGATTCTAAACTTTTTCTTTTTGAAGCAGGGTCTTGCTTTGTCACCCAGGCTGGAGTGCAGTGGCGTGATCATGGCTCACTGCAGCCTTGACCTCCCAGGTTCAAGTGATCCTCCCATCTCAGCCTCCCTAGTAGTTGGGACTACAGGCGCCGTGCCACCATGCCCGCCCGGTTAATCTTTTTTTTTTTTTTTTTTTTGAGACAGGGTTTCACTATGTTGCCCAGGCTGGTCTCGAACTCCTGGGCTCAAGCCATCTGCCCACCTCAGCCTCCGAAAGTGGTGGGATTACAGATTTGAGCCACTCTGTCCAGCTCTTGATTCTACATTTTTAATAGCATTTTTTATGTGATTAAAACACAGGCTGGAGGCAGAGTAGACCTAAAAGAGGGGAAAGAAGAAGCTGAAGGCATATGTAAAGAAGGAATAGAGCCACACTAAAAAGAAAGTTGCTCTACCAGAAGGCTGGTACCTAGGAACTCGGTGGGACTTTATGAGCCCAGTCTCCGGGGCCTGGGACTCGGTGTGGTGCAGTTCAATAAGTCCCTATTGTGGGGGGGTGGGGGAGAAAAGATGTGAGATACCTTTCCTCACCCATCATAAGGGTCACTGCTATAACAAAAGACTGATTAACAAGCATAACAAATTTACCAAATCAAAGTTTTATGGGACACAGGAGCCTTCAGAAATGAAAAGCCAGTGACCCAGGGAAAACTGTCTATTTTTCTGCTTAGGTAGAAATACATGCTGTCCCTTCTTCGTTGAACCTAAGCATAAAAATAGACAAAAGGATACGATCTAATGGTAATAGACTGAGGGGGAAAACCCAGCAAGGCCTGTCTGTTCAGATTCTTCTTGGCCTCTCTGAGCAGCATTCCTTCCTCCTGGGTGTGGGACAGGGGCTGTCTGGAACACAGGTCTATAACTCACAGTCAGAGGTAGGTCAGAGAATCTCTTCAGGACCAGTGCCTACACAGATAGGCAGGGGGAACTCAGAGTAACAGGTCTAGATTTTATGGCTTACTTTGGGGGAAAGGGGTTCTAACTGTTAGGACCTGCCATAGGGAAGAGGAATTCTGGTTTCTATGAATGCAGGGAGAAGAAGGGGTGGGAAATAGGGCAAGAGAAGTTCAGAGAGAGATTTTGCTTCTGAGACTGCTTCTAAGGACTTCCAATCTCCTTTAGTTCACAGTACTCAGCATGCCAAGGCGTTATACTTTGACTTATCATTTTCTGAGCCCCAGCAAAATTTAAAACATAGTGAGTCTTCCAAACATGAAGTCACATCCCATTTCCGATGTAGAAGCTTACACTTTAGGAACTGCTAAGGAAGCACTTGCAAGTGCCATCCCGCTGAATACTACTTGGAAGGGACTATTCACTCCCCAATTTACAGATTAAAAAACTGAGGTTAGAGAGGCTAATTAACTTGCCCAAGGACACCCAGCTAATAGGGGAGAAGTCTGAACCCATGGATCTGATTCCAGAGGTCACGTGTTAAACCTGTGCTGTGGGACAATAAACTCTGCCAGTCTCTCTGATCAGAGATGGAAAGGACTCTATTGCGGTCTTCAGCTGTCTTTCACAATGAGGAAGACCTTCCTGTTACACTCAACTGCCTTTAGCCAACCTGAGTGATTGCATTCACATAGAATTTGATGGCTTTCCTGAGGGACCCAGGCAACTTATATCAAGGAAGAAACTATCCATAGGAACAGGATTCCAAATGGACTGGATGCAAGTCACCAAGGCCAGAGTCAGTCCTGGGCCAGCCCTTCCAGTATGATTTCAGGACCACAAGGCAGCACCACTGGCATTTTTGCCAAAAATTAACCATAGAAGAACCATTGTGCTTAACACCAAACGCATTTAAGTCAAAAGTGTGCTTCTATTTATACACGTCACTGATACCTCACCTTAGTCCATGGTCCAAGGTAACTCAAAGATGTATTTTATCTGGCTCACCTAGCTTTTTTTAAACACTTGAATTAATTACTAAAAATTTTAAATTGGAAGATTATACCGAAATATCTGGATTTGTAAGCCTTTTCCCCTAAATCTAAATATCTGGCCACACTGACATGTATTCTGCAGTCTACTACAGTCTCCACCATCCCATCCTGTCTCTTTCTCCCACCAACTGCTTGGCCCACCCCTCCTCTCACACCAAAATGCAAACATTCCCTAAAGAGGTAACTATTGAATCTAACTAGTCACATCCCAGCATGGAGATCTTATCCTGAGAGCTCGTTAAGGGAAATTAATTGAGGTAAATTACAGAGAGAAAGCATTGCTCCCCCAGACAGTGTCAGGCCATGGCCAGAGCACAGCAGAGAAGATTTCTACAGTTCTATAAAACCACAAGATGAGAAGTTGGTGTTTAAACAGCTGTTATGAAACTAGGGTGTGTGACAGAAACATCACCTGTTTCCCAAGAGCTCATCCTCTCACTTAATTCAGCAAACACCAAGCTTTTCTTAGCATCCTGGGCCCCCTTCCCTGCAACTCTTCTTTGGAAGTGCCTTGGGTGATGGTCACAGGCAAAGTCTGGAGGTGATTAGATGGCTGCCAACTTAGGCTATGAGCGAGTCCAAAGGAATGGATCTGGCTTTTGACCAGGACAAAGCTAAGTCCAGAGGAGAAGCTGAGTGAAGAGGAGGCCCCAGTGATAAACTTGGGTCTGAGCAGCCAGGATTGAAGCACGATCTCATTCACCAAGATGGTGAGCAGCTGTGTTCTCTGAAACACAGACCACGTGAGCAAAAATTGTCTTTCCCCAATTTGGAGGCTCCTCTTGCCAAAGCAGTTTAATGCACAGAGAGGGGCAGAGTGAGGGAAGGTTTTGTATGGAGATGTGGGAATGAATGAAAAGGGCTTACATAAGAGGACCTATCTGATAGCCCTTGGGACAGCCTCAAATGCCTCTCTGGGGGGTTAGGGGGGGCGTTCAGCTCTGTGAATATTTAACTCGGACTGTTTTTGAAAGTCGCCCATGTGACAAGTGTGTCAACAGAGCCCCGGATGTGCCCTCTGGGGTGGGGAGGAGGGTGGATGTGATCAAGTACATTTCAGGCTTTCAGAGAAACAGGAAATTCAGTAATCAGAGAGCGAAAAATCTATTCAACCTCTTTTAAAGCCAGTGAATAACGTAGCAGAGTCAGAATTGTCACAACTGCTGGGTGCAACCTTTGGAAAAGATGAAAGATGAGAGAATAGGAGAGGAGGAGGGGAGGCCCCTGCAGCTGGGATCACTCAGAGACACTCCCCTAACCTTCCCCTTCACCAGCTGGTGGGAAGAAGGAGCCCCTGAAACTTCTCGACCCCAACACTCACCGCCTTGCCACCATCATCTGCCTTGCATCCAAAGAAGCTCATCTCATCTTGCTTTTGCCCCTGTTGACATCAGTCCTTAAAAGCTGCTTGGTTCCCAGCTCGCCTAATCGCAGCCCATGAATCCCCATGAGGCTATGTCTTTTCCCTATCCCAGGGCTTTCTTCCACCCTCCCCAACTCCTGAAACTCTTCCTCCATGCCCGCTGGAGTTCATGATCCATGATGAGCAAAATCTGTTTTATCCTCAATCTATTCTCTCAACGTCTGCTTCACTTCTTTCCCCAAGAGGCACGTGGTTGTCCCCTGAGCTCATTGCTTTTTCCACCACCTTCTCAAGCAGGGGCTATTTTGTTCTCTCACAACCTTCTCACCGAGAGGTGACATAGGTGTCTTTCTTACTCCTCACGCTTTCAGAAATATCTTCCTGCTCCTCTGCAAACCCTTGCACCCCACATTGAATTTTATATCTTCAGGTTACATAAATCACTACTGTCTTCTCCTGATGCCCAGAGGTCGTTTTTCAATTATTTTAGGGCTTGGTTAACTGTTTCTCTAATATGTACTGTCTTAACACTTGGTGATTAAAATGTACATGTAGATGACCCTTTCAATACCTGAACTTCTCAGTCCCTTGAACTCCTTTCCTCCAATGATCTTTCCTCTACTCAACCCATAATTGTGATTACCTACAACTGCAACCTCTCCATAATCTCAGTTTCATGCATTCCACTCTCTGACTGCAACCTCCTATCTTTCCAGTTCATCTCACGCGTCCCAGCCATGCTTTGACCTCATCCGAACTATACACTGTTGCCCACCCTGTGATGTTCCTACTCCCCTCCTGACCCAGTGTCAATTTCATGGTTCAGCCGTTATCATCATTGTCCCTTCTGCACACCTTCAGCTCTTTGCTTCTCTTCCTTTGTCACATTCACCTAGCCTGACGCAGACTTAGTCAAATCCACCTCTGCACCTACTTCATACCTCCATACCTGCTGCTGAACGTGGCTGGAGAACCACACACAGCCACACTGCTTGATTCACTTTAAATTCATGATGATGAAACTCCATGGGCCCTTAATGCTGATCAGGTCATTTTCCCTGATCCATTCATTCACCTTTCCTCCTAGACAGCAGTTTCATACCTTTTTTTCTCTTCTCAAACCTTTAGCATTTCCTTCCCACCCTTAATTTCAGCTGATAATTGTATTCTTTCTCCACTGGGAAAATAGAAGCAACCGGGAAAGAGCTCTACAGATTCCCATTACCACATTTATCCTCTGACCAGAAGTTGCATCTTCACACTTTCCACCTATTGCCCGCCCATCAAAGCAAATTCCTCCACTTGTGCACACAATCCTGTCCCTTTCACCTACTCAAGGACATTACTCCAGCAATGCTTCCCTTTCTCTCCTCCACCAAATTGTCTCTCTCTCTCTCTACCAGACCCTTTCCATCAGTACACAAGCATGCTATTATTCCTCATATCTTAAAAAACAACAAAGTCTTTTAATGACTACTTCCATCAGCAGCGTCTGCCCTATTTACTCCCCTTTAGAGCAAAAAAGAATCATTTATACTTGCTATGTCCAATTCCGCTCCTCCAGTTCTCTCTCAAACCAACTTCAAATCAGGCTTACGTCCCCATTAGCCTACAGAGATTGTTCCTGTCAAAGTTATCATGACTTCCATGTTACTAAATACAAGGGTCAATTTTCAGCTCTCATCTTATTGATTAATAGCATCTGACATAACTGACCACTTCCTCCTCCTTGATACAGTCTCTTCACTGAGGTTCACGCCAGGGCATCTTACTTGCTTGTTTTTTACCTGGTACCTCACTCCTTCAAACCTTCTTAGTCTTTTTTCTTCGTTCCTCCTCTTTTCCCTAACCCCTAAATGTTGAAATGCCCAGGGCTGGGACCTCAGTTCTCTGCTCTTCCTTATCCACCTCTTTCGATGGTCTCATACAAATATTAATACATGATTTCCAATACCATCAATATGCCCATGACCCCTACATTTATATCTCTAGCTCCAGATCTCTTCCCTGAACCCTGGACTCAAGCTGTCTGTTCTACATCTCCAAATTCAACATATCCAAAACCAAACTCTTGATCTGCTCCCCAAAACTTGACCTACCCACAGGCTTCCCATCACAACTGATGGCAACTCTATTCTTCCAGTTGCTCAGGCCAGAAACTTAGAGTCATCCCTGACACCTGTTGTCCTTTCACACACACACCAGATCTGGCATCTGGCAAGTACTAATACTGCCTTCAAAATACATCCGGAATCCAACCACTTCTTGCCTCCTTTATTGCCTCCATCTAGTTGAAGCCACCATCATCTCTCACCTGGTAGATTCTCACCTGAATCTACTCTTGCTCTCAACACAGCAGCCACAATGATCTCTTTTGAATGCACCTGAGAGGCCGGGTGCAGTGGCTGATGCCTGTAACCCCCGATGCCTGCACTTTGGGAGACCAAGGAGGGAGGATCCCTCAAGCCCAGGAATTCAAGACCACCCTGGGCAACATGGCGAAACCTCATCTCTATTAAAAATACAAAAATGTTCCAGGTGTAGCGATGTGTGCCTGTAATCCCATCTAATCTGGAGGCTGAAGTGGGAGGATTGCTTGAGTCCAGGAAGCAGAGGTTGCAATGAGCCAAGATGGGGCCACTGAACTCCAGCCTGGGTGACAGAATGAGACCCTGTCTCAGAAAAAAAACAAACAAACAAACAAACAAAAAAAAAACACAGTACTTTACATCATACCCCTTCTGTAATCAAAACTCTTCAGTATCCCTGCCCCCCATTTTTCTTAAGGTAACACTTCAATAACTCCCATTTCTCTCAAAACTAAAGTCCTAGGTCAGGCACAGTGGCTCATGCCTATAATCCCAGCACTTTGGGAGGCCAAGGAGGGAGGATCACTTTAGCGCAGGAGTTCAAGACCACGCTGACCCTACGAAAGAATCAAAAAATTAGCTGGGCATGGTGGCACATGGCTGTAGTCCCAGCTTCTCAGGAGGCAGAGGTGGGAAAATTGCTTGAGCCAGGGATGATCATGCCACTGCACTCTAGCCTGAGCAATAGAGCAAGACCCTGTCTTAAAAAAAAGCCAAATAAATGAAGGTCTTTACAAAGTCAAAATGGTTCTACATTATCTGTCTACTGCATCTCTCTACTTTTCTGACACTCTTCCTTGCTCATTTCAGCCTCCTTGTTGTTCCTTAAACACACTAGGCATGCGCTTACCTTTGTGTCCTTACTCTAGCTGTACCCTCTACCTGAATACACTTGCCCCAGATATCTACTTGATGAACTTTCTCATTCCTGCGATGTTCAAATCTCACCTTCTCAGTGAGGCCCACCCTGATCACCCACCCTTCCCCCTACTCCCTGACACTCCTGATCACCCTTAACCTGCATAATCTTGTTCTTTTTTGTCCTCATGGCACTTAAGAAGTCTAACATACTATGTAATTTAAATATTTGTTATGTGTATTGCTGATTATCTTTCTTCCCCCTCCCTGCAGGGATCTTTATCTATTTTGTTCACAAACCTATCCTAAGTGACCAGAACAGTGCCTGGCACGTCATAGGCAGACAATAAAAACTTTTTGAATGAGTGAAAAGAATCCAGTCACAGTGAGTTATTTCTTCAGTCATGGGAAGTGGCTGGGACAAAGGCAAAGGGGAAAAAGGGACTAGAAAGAGCAAATAGAACCGATGATAAATGCATGGTTAGAGAGTAAAGTTAGGTAGAGTTGAAACGAACAACTGAATCAGGTATGTATAATTAACCCGAGGGAGGGAGAGAGAGAACGAGAGACAGATGAGATGAGATTTCCCGTATGGTAGGTAATAGAGCAACTTTATTTAGCACATATAAGGTAGATACAGGACTGGGCCAGTGGCACTGGCTTACCCAGTTCCCATCACAGACAGTCGTTTTTTAGCTTCTCTGCCAGCCTTTAGTGAGCTAATGACACAGTTCAACCGAGAGGCACCAGAGAGAACAAAGTCTAAAGAACAAGACCCTAATGGTGAGTTCTTTGAAAAAGAAGCTCCTCTCTTCTCCTATTCCCCCAAATGTCTTCTCAGTAGAAGATTCTGCAGTAGCAGATATTTTGGGCAGCCCCCAGGCCCATTTCATCGGAGCCCTGTGATCGCTGGACTCAGATGGGCTAACAGTGCTGCTTGCCTGGCCCCCAGCATAGCACTGTAACACCAGCCTGCCTTCCTTTCTCACAGGGATTGCAGCCTCCAGGCTGACTGCCAACATATCCTTTCTTCCAAGATGCCAGTCCTGTGCAAGGAGCCTCTGCACTCAGCATAACCAAGTTAAAGGAGCTCCTAAAGCCCCCTAGACATTTTGGTTACAGACCCGCAATGTTAGCTGTATTGCTGCCCCGAGGGCTTGAGGCCAGAGCAGGGTCTGGGCCAGGAGACCTTACTTGTCCTAGGGAAATAGAATCCCAGAGACTTTTCAGTCTGAAGGCTTCACCTCACAACACACCTAACCAGCCCCAGGCATCTCTTAGTTTCCACAGGACTCCTGGCAGAAGTTCCAGCAGGTCCCTCTTGACTAGACCCCAGTTCACAGGAAGGACTCAAACCAAATCGTACTGTCTTTTGCCAAAACGGATTCAAACCAAATCAGCTATGCTTTTCATTTACAGTGTGCCTTTCATTTAAAGCTGTGCCTTAAGTTTCATGTAGGGAATATAAGCACATCAATGGTGATCAGCTAGGGCTGAGAGAGCAGCCAATAAGCCTTGAAGTAGGGTAAGGCCGTATCATTTTCTCCATAAAATGGATAAGTTCATTCATGAGAAAGACATTCATATTTGTGCAAACCAGGTATGACAGAGAGCCCTATGTGGTTCAGCGCAAGCAAAAAACACAGTAAAAGAAACAGCAGTCCTGCAGAAAATGTAATTTAAATCCATTAAAATATTTACCGAGTCTGGCCGAGCATGGTGGCTCACGCCTGTAATACCAACACTTTGGGAGGCTGAAGCGGGCGGATCACAAGGTTAGGAGTTCGAGATCAGTCTGCCCAATATGGTGAACCCCTGTCTCCACTAAAAATACAAAACTTAGCTGGGCATGGTGGCGCACACCTGTAATCCCCCAGCTACTCGGGAGGCTGAGGCAGGAGAATCGCCTGAACCCGGGAGGCAGAGGTTGCAGTGAGCCAAGATCGCACCACTGCACTCTAGCCTAGGCAATAAGTAAGTGAGAGGAATTGAAATATGTCTAAGGAAACTAAGAGGTAGAAGTTATTTTGATCTGCTCTTTATAATCATCTCAGATGCCTGCCCTGGGCAATGTCTAGGTTATTACTGAATTCTGGGGACATTCCCATATTAGCCCAATGCCTAATCAGAAAAGAAAGCTGACCATAGTCAACTAGAGGGTAAGGAACCAAGTGAAAATAGAGAGAGTTCTCCGGACCTCTGAATCTGGGTATAATCATTCAGTATGAAGACAGGAGCTAGGGGAAGACAGAAAACATGGAATTGTATTTTGATTGACTTTTTTTCTGATCACAAAAGTAATATATATTCAATGTAGAAAACCAGGAAGATACTGAAAAATACAAGGTGTTAAAAAAAAAAAACAACACTTGTGACCCCACCACCCAGATTTAACCAAGATTAACATGTTAGTGTACCTTTCCAGTGTGGTTTTCAATGCATATTCTTTTTAAAATCAAGTTAGAAACATAGTGTATATGCTATTTTAGAAATTCTTTCTCAGCTGGACGCAGTGACTCATGCCTGTAATCCCAGTACTTTAGGAGGCCAAGGCAGGTGGATCAACTGAGGTCAGGATTTCAAGACTAGCCTGGCCAACATGGTGAAACCCCATCTCTACCAAAAATACAAAAATCAGGTGGGCATGATGGCACACACCTGTAAATCTCAGCTATTCTGGAGGCTGAGGCAGGAGAATTGCTTGAACCTGGGAGGTGGAGGTTGCAATGAGCCAAGATCGCACCACTGCACTCCACTGCAGTCTGGCGACAGAGAGAGCTTCTATCTCAAAAAAAAGAAAAGAAAGAAATTATTTCTCATGCATTACATCATAAATCTTTTCCTAAATCATTACATATTATTCTGCAATATGATTTGTTAAAGCTATATATGATTTTGTGCAATAGATATGCTATAATAGGCTTACCCAATTTTATATGGAAGAGCACTTAGGCTGTTTCCAAGCATAGAATTCTAAATATGGCAAGGTTATCTGCACAACTCCTGTTTTCAGGCATGCTGACCTCCATTCCTTACAAGCAGATAATGATCCCTTTAAAGTTCTCTACTCAAAAGAACCCTGCCATAGCAGAAGCAACTCTTCCCCAAGCATTCAGCTGCCCTGTGCCCTCCAGGGAAAGCCTAGCATTGGGCATTGGGCATGCTTGCCTCTAAATAGCAAGGCCAGTTGATCCTTCAGCAAATGAAGAGAAAGTATTTGTCATTCTAAATCAGGGAAGTAGCTCAATTCAATTCAATTGTATAATTCTTAAAAACATATTTTGTGCCAGTCCTGAAAATGGTATTATAGAAGAAAAGTATGGTTTTTACCTTTAAGAAGATTGCTGACCAGGCTGGGTGCAGTGGCTCATGTCT
>NW_012101921.1:1581983-1590366 GCF_000951045.1 Mandrillus leucophaeus
AAAAAAAAAAAAAAAAAAAAGATCGCCATCTTCCTGGGGTGACAAACATAATTTTAAAAGAGTCAGGTAGAAACATAGGACTGTATTTATGATGAAACAACTATGACTGAATGCTATGGTTTTCAGATCACACGTACTTTAGGAAGTGAGAAAAGTATAAGTGCAATGTGGAATACGGTGGTTGAGAAAACTCCAGAGAAGACCTGGTAGAGCTTGGAGGCAAGGTAGGCAAGGAACATTTCAAGAGGAGGGGATACCACAGCTGAGGCACAGAGATGAGAAAGTGCAGGAAGCAAGAAAGAGGCTCATCTGGCTGCAGCAGAGGGAGAAATGGTAAATCAGATCAGATAACTCATATATTGGGCATGTGCGCAGAGCCAAAAAGATGTTTGGCCTTAATTCTATAGGTATTCCCCTTTGCCATAGATGTTACACCAAGAAAGAGCACATTAAATCAAGCAAATTTAAGCTGGGTTTTTGTTTTTGTTTTTTGGTGGTGGGGGGGGATGATTTATAAGCAGAACTTCTCAAAGCTTTTAATATGCTTATATATGTGGCAGTATTGAGAAGGGAAGATTTGATATTCCAAGCATCTTTGGCCACAGAACTCTTTATCATGGGACATTTCCAGTGTTCCATGAGACACAATTAGGGGCTAGTGAGCCACTGACTTTTGAGTTGGAAAGTGACACATGGAGAAAACAAAGTTTTGGAAGATTGATCTCATGGTAGAATATAAAGCGAATAGGAGAGAAAAGAGCCTGGATTCGGGCAACACAATCAGATGATTGGATAAAGTCTCAAGATTAGGGGGCGGGTTGCACTACACTGGAGTGGAGAGCAACAGCATTGATTGAATGCACAGTCTTCTGTTGGACCCTGGGATGATACAGAAGTGTCAGAATTCCTGGGTCTTGTAGGAGTAATGAGGATCAATCAGGAGTTTGATTGTGAGGCATAGAAATCAACTTGGACCAGCTAAAGCAAAAAGACCATTTTTAGGGAAATAGGGATGTGTCACAAGGACTGGATCTAGGTACTGGAAATCAACAAAAAGTTCCCCATCTGATCTCAGCTTCTCTGTGTGTCCACTATGTATACAACCTTTCTCCTATTTGCTTTCCTCTCCACCCCCTACCTCCTTTCTCTCTCTCTCTTTTTTTTATGTTTGTTTGTTTGTTTGTTTGTTTGTTTTTGGAGACAGAGTCTCCCTCTGTCATCCAGGCTGGAGCGCAGTGGCTTAATCACTGCAGCCTCAGTTTCCTGGGCTCAAGTGATCCTCCCACCTCAGCCTCCTAAATAGCTGGGACCACAGGTGCAAGCCACAGTGCTCAGCTAATTAAAAAAAAAAAAATTGTTATCAGAGATGGGGTCTCATTATGTTGTCCAGGCTGGTCTCAAACTCCTAGGCTCAAGCAATCCTCCCATTTTAGCCTCCAAAAGTGCTGGGATTACAGGTGTGAGCCATTGCACTTGACCTTCTCTGCAGTTATTGAGTTTGCATATTACACTGAGTTTACATCTTACATTTCTAGCCATATCAGAAACTACCTCTGCATCTCTCCTTCTCAATTTCAGATTTCTAGTAGAAAGAATCTTGTTCACCCAGCTTGGGACTCACTGAGTTATGACCAGTGGGATAGATTTTAGAAGATAAACATGGCTATAGGGACTTACCCTGTGAATTAGTGGGGGAGCTGCTTACCAGGAAAAGGGATCTGCTGTAAAGTGATGCTGTGACTTTAAATTGAAAGTGTGCTTCTAGAAGAGTTGAAGAGGAGTGGATTATTGTTGAATGGAATTAATGAAGCTTTAAAGGAACTTTATTAGAAAGTCCATATCCTTGTCTCTTTCCCAAACTCCTTTAGTTCCCAAGTCCTGAAAGAATCTATAGATAACAGAAGCAGAACACTACAGTGGTTAAGAGCACATGCTCTGAGGTTACACTGTTTGGATTTTGGATCCTGGCCTTGAGGACTTGGACAAGTAACATGACGTCCCTGAGCCTCAGTTTCCTCACCTGTAATATGGGTATCACAAGGAATAAATAAGGTAATACGAGTAAAGTGTTTGGCACAATGCTCTTGATAATGTTAGCAACATAATTTTGTAATGAAAATTAACTGATGGAGCTGAAATATGCATCAGCAGGTCCAAATATCCTTGATAAACTGGCCAAAAGAAAGATGAATTGGCATAGAGGCAAGTGTTCATCTCGGTTCTCCAGATATCCCTGTAAACGTGGCCTCTGGAGTAGAAGATTTGGGGAGAAAAATAAGCCATGAAGCTCTTCTGGCGCCAGCATGAATATCAGCAATCATGGGTCGTTTGGGCCAGTCACATTGCTCTTTGTTCCTAGAGATTTAATATCTACCTACCTACTAAATGGCCTTGATTTGGAGGAGAGAAGACAAGAAGAGGGATTGCTTTCAGCTGGTCCTCGCCTTTAACTAACCAGGGGTACAAAAATTTTTAAAACACAGAGGAGACCATGTGTAAAACATTAGTTAAGTTCAGATATAAATCTAGTCTTTGACCAGTCCAGAGCTAATCAATATGCTTTTCTACTCTCTTTGAACTTTTGAGTTTTCTGGCAACAACAAAAATCCCAAACTTCATCCAAAACCGTAGTCCAGACAGCCCAGTTTCTGCACTCCCTTCCTTGTGTCACATATTGTTGACAGAACTACTCCTGTTACCACATTCATTCCAGTGGTGATTCAAATTCTTCTGCAGAAATGGACTTGAAAGACAGAAAACTGCTCCTGTAATCACTTAATAAGGAATCTTGGACGAGGAATACAGAGCTATGAATACGAATTTACTCTTAGCCTTTATGGATGCCTTTTACCCAGTTATTTTCATTGAAAATCTTGATGAACTAATTTAAATATCAAGGTAAAGTGAGATGGAAAATTACCCAGAATAAGAGTTTTCTGAAAATACAGATCGGCCTCTTTTAAGCACATCAAGTTTGCTTTGTTTAAATTACAATTCGCATATATTTGAAATGTGTTTAAATGTGTCAGTTTTAAGCAAAACTAAACTATTTGATTCCTTTCCAAAAATCAGGAATTTGCTTTGGAAAAACCCCATGAAGTCTGATTTACAAAGCAGAGGGGGAAGTGAGTAGCGGGTGAGAAAGACCCACCCAAAGGCTGCAGCCAGCTTCCCCAGGAAGATTCATAACCATGCCACAATATTGTCCTGCAATTCGTTCCAACAGATTTTACTGTAACTCTAAATCATTAGAAGCAACTGCTGCTATTACTAGTGCTATCTTTGCCTCAAAAAGAGGAAAAATCAATATAATCCCCTCAGGATCTAGGAGAGAAATCAGCCCATTTGTCATAAGAACTGAAAACCTCAGCTAAATAGTATATGAAACATCAGTATTTCATACCTCGATATTATATATTTTTGAAAATAAAGTGAGCATACACACAAGAAGTGGCTAGATGCAGCAGTTATAAAGTGGCTTAAGTTGGGTTAACTAAACATAACATAGAAAAACCATCCTATCTATTGCAAATTCTTTCCAGAAAAAGGTAAGAAAAATCCAACCACTTTTTAAACATCCTGAGCTATTCACAGCAAGTGAATCCTTACCCTTACCAGATGTATAAACATTTACATAAGGCAGGTTCATCACTTGGAGAGTGTAATCAAGGAGGTACTAACGCAGTGCTCCTCTTGAATGACTTCCTCCTCATTAGGGTCATCATTGTTTTGCAGTGTCCAGGGATGAAAGGACTTTGAAAGGTCATGTGTCTTGTGACCCAACTAGCAGCATCGGCATCACTGGGGAGAAGCTGGTTAGAAATGCAGAAGCTTGAGTCCCCGCCACTCTTACTGACACCGAATCTGCATTTTGACAGGATCCCTGGGTGATTCACACACATATTCAAGGTTAAAATATGCCACCCTAGGTCATTCTCCTGCTTCTGAGCAAAACTGGGCACGAGGGACAAACTGGTCTCCTTCAGCCACTTTCAAGTCCTTTATGGAGTGTCCTGTGTGAGTCACTGAGAGGAAAGGGGAAATAATGCTTATTTAGGGAAGTCTTGCATAACTTAACAAAGTAACTTCTTCAATACACTCAAGTACCTATTTTTGGAAGCCCTACAAGTTAGGTCAAAGTAAAGAGAAGCAAAAAATGGAGTGAGTTCAAGTAAAAAACTCTGACAAAGTAAGGGAAGTACAGAAGCTGAGTCTATGAGGGATGAGAGGAGCAATTTAACCAAATTATCAGATCCAAAATCATCTCTGCACTGTAGATGATTTATAGCCCTAGAAGCTTAGAGGCTTGAGTCTCTTGCAGTATTTCATTTCAAATTAATAATTTTTATCTAGGGCTTCCCTATGGCTTAAAATGAAGGCCCTGGAATTTCTGAAGTGAGATTATCTGATGATTTGTATGTATGGTCATTCTGTAGTTATCCTGTAAGTTTCATATTTGTAATGAGACTGGAATCTGAACAATAGAAAACTGTGGAAGTAAGCCAAAAGCTGATGGACTTAGGAAAGTTACATATGTGCGTTTCAGTGGTCCTCAAATTTAGCTGCACATTAGAATCACTTGGACTTTGGAAAGAAAAAAAAAAAAACAGATTTCTTGAGGTATAACTGACAAATAATAAGACAAACATATTTCAGTATACAATTGGATGAGTTTTGACATGTTATATTCTTGTGAAACCATCACCACAATCAAGCTATTCACCCCCCAAATTTTTTGTGCCTCTTTGTTGTCCCACCCTTCATTCTGCAACCACTAATCTGCTTTCTATCACTATGGATTAATTTGTGTTTTCTAGAAGCTTAAATAAATGAAATCATATGGTGTGCATGTTTTGGGGGGAGAGGGCAGGGGGAGCTGGTTTCTTTCCCTCAGTTTAACTGTTCTGAGAGTCATCTGTGTTTGCATGTGTTAATAGTTTATTCTTTTTATTGTAAGTAGTATCCCGTTGTGTGGATGTACCACATGTTGTCTAACCATTCACAACTGAAGGATATTTGGGTTGTTTTTCATTTGGGGCAATTGAAAATAAGCAGTATAAACTGCTATAAAGAGTCATATACAGACATAAGCATGTACGTTTTCATTTTTCAAGGTAAATACCTAGAAGTGGGTATAGTAAGTATATGTTTAAGTTGAAAAGAAACTACCAAAATGCTTCCAAAGTGGTTGTACCATTTTGCTTGCCTGCCAGAAATGTGTAATGGTATTCCATTATGATACTAATTTAAATTTCCCTAATAACTACTGAGGTTGAAAAATCTTTCATTGGCATATTTGCCATCCTTGTATCTTCTTTGGTGAAGAATCTTTCAAGCCTTCTGCTTATATTTTAACCAGGGTTTTGTTTTGCTTTTTCTTAATTGTTGAGTTTTAAGAGTCTACATATACCGCAAACAACTCCTTGGTAAGATATATGATTGGCAAATCCTTTCTCCTAATCTTTTTATTCCCTTAACAATGCCTTTCAAGAGCAGATTTTTTTTTTTTTTTTTGAGACAGTGTCTCCCTCAGTTACCCAGGCTGGAGTGCAGTGGCGAGATCTCGGCTCACTGCAAGCTCCACCTCCCAGGTTAACGCCATTCTCCTGCCTCAGCCTCCTGAGTAGCTGGGACTACAGGCGCTTGCCACTACACCCAGTTAATTTTTTTTTTTTGTATTTTTAGTGGAGACGGGGTTTCACCGTGTTGGCCAGGATCGTCTCGATCTCCTGACCTCATGATCCGCCCGTCTGGGCCTCCCAAAGTGCTAGGATTACAGGCATGAGCCACCACGCCTGGCAAGAGCAGAAATTCTTAATTTGATGCAATGCAATTTATTACTTTTTTTCTTTTCTTTTTTTTTTTTTGAGACAAAATTTCACTCTGTCGCCCAGGCTAGAGTGCAGTGGCACGACCTCAGCTCAATGTAACCTCTGCCTCCCGGTTTCAAATGATTCTCCTGCCTCAGCCTCCTGAGTAGCTGGGACTACAGGCGCACGCCACCATGTCTGGCTAATTTTTGTGTTTTTAGTAGAGATGGGGTTTCACCATGTTGGCCAGGCTGCTCTTGAACTCCTGACCTCAGGTGATCCACCCGCCTCGGCCTCCTAAAGTGCTGGAATTACAGGCGTGAACCACTGTGCCCAGCCTATTAATTTTCTTGTATGGATGGTGCGTTTGGTGATCTGAGAAATCTTCACCTAACCCAAGGTCACAAGGATTTGCTCCTGTTTGCTTCCAAAAGTTTTGTACGTTTAGATTTTATATTTAAGTCTATTTTGAGTTAATGTTTGTATATAATGCAAAGTTTAGAATGATGTTTAGTTTTTTGTCTATAATCTATGAATATCCAATAGTTCTAGCACCATTTATTGAAAAGATTGACCTTTATCTACTGAAATGCCTTTGCACTTTTATTGAAAGTCAATTGACAATTGACCATATATTTGTGGGTCTATTCTGGATTCTTTATTCTGTTACGTTGATCTATTTGTCTATCTAATACAAATACCAGATTGGGTATTTGTATTAAGACAAATATTATTTGGGTATTTGTCAAGACAAATGAAAACTGTCTTGATTACTGTAGTTTTATTGCAAGTCTTGAAGTCCAGCTTTATTCTTTTTCTAAGAAAAATATGAATTCTAGATTAAGCTTAAATTTTAGAATAAGTTTGCCAGTTTCTGAGAGGGGAAAGCCTACTGGAATTTTGATGAGGATTGTATTGAATCTACAGATCTATTAGGGGAAAAATGACATCTTAACAATATTGAGTCTTTCAATTCATGAGCATGAAGTCCTCTTTCATTTTTCTCAGCAATGTTTTCTTAGTTTACAGAACTTACAGCTCTTTTGTAAGGTTTTTCCTCTAAATATTTGATTATTTTGTACTATTATAAGTGTCATTATTTATATAATTTTAATTTCCAAGTATTTATTGAGGCCATTTAGAAATAGTTGATTTTTTTATATTGATCTTTTATCCTGCAGGCTTGTTAAACTCATTTATTAGTTCTGTAGCTTTTTTGTAGAGTCCATCAAATTTTCTACATAGAGTGTCATGTTGTCTGAGAATAAAAACGGTTTTATTCTTCTTGTCCAATCTTAATTCATTTTATATTTTTTTCTTGACTTACTGTACTGGCTACAACCAGTACAATGCTGAATAAATATAGTGACAGTGGACAGCCTTTCTTTGTTCTTGGTCTTAAAGGAAAAGCATTCAGTCTTTCCTATTAAGTATGATGTTAGCTTTAGGTTTTTCATAGATGCCCTTTCTCAAATTAAAGAAGTTTCCTACTTTACTGAGAGTTGCTTTTATTTAAAATCAGAAATGAGGCCAGTCACAGTGACTCACACCTGTAATCCCAGCACTTTGGGAGGCCAAGGTGGGAAGATTACCTGAGGTCAGGAGTTCGAGACCAGCCTGGACAACATGGTAAAACCCCACCTCTACTAAAAATACAAAAATTAGCTGGGAGTAGTGGTGCAGGCCTGTAGTCCCAGTTACTTGGGAGGCTGAAACAGGAGAATTGCTTGAACCTGGGAGGCAGAGGTTGCAGTGAGCCAAGGCTGTACTACTGCACTCCAGCCTGGGCAACAGAATGAGGAAAAAAAAAAAAAAAAGAAAGAGAGAGAGAAAGAAACAGAGAAGGAAAGAAAGAAAGAAGGAAATAAAGAAAAGAAAAGAAAAGAAAGGAAGAAAAAGGTCTTGGATTTTATCAGATTTCTTTTTCTGTATCTATTGATATATTCACATGGTTTTCCTTTTCAACCTGTTACTGTGGTGAATTACACTGAGTGACTTTCAAATATTAAACTAATCTTGCATTCCTGGGTTATGGCTATAATGTACTATCCTTTTATATATTGTTATATTCTATTTGCTATATTTTCCTAACAATTTTTGTGTTTATACTCATGAAGGACATTGGTCTGCAGTTTTGTTTTCTTGTTACGTCCTTGTCTGGGTTTGATATCAGAGATCAGAGTAATATCAGTATTGTAGGCACCGTAAATATTTACTTGTAATGCTTTTTATTTTAATTTTTTTATTTTTGAGACTGAGTTTTGCTCTTGTTGCCCAGGCTGGAGTACAATGGCACGATCTCAGCTCACTGCAACCTCTGCCTCCTGGGTTCAAGCGATTCTCCTGCCTCCACCTCCCGAGTAGCTGGGATTACAGGCGCACGCCACCATGTCTGGCTAATTTTTGTGTTTTTAGTAGAGATGGGGTTTCACTATGTTGGCCAGGCTGGTCTCAAACTCTTGACCTCAGGCGATCCGCATAAAAACGGTTTTATTCTTCTTGTCCAATCTTAATTCATTTTATATTTTTTTCTTGACTTACTGTACTGGCTACAACCAGTACAATGCTGAATA
>NW_012101921.1:1590736-1625218 GCF_000951045.1 Mandrillus leucophaeus
TTTTTTTTTTTTTTTTTTTTTTTTTTGAGACGGAGTTTCGCTCTTGTTGCCCAGGCTGGAGTGCAATGGCGTGATCTTGGCTCAACGCAACCTCTGCCTCCAGGTTTCAAGCAATTATCCTGCCTCAGCCTCCTGAGTAGCGGGGATTATAGGCAGGTGCCACCACAGCCGGCTAATTTAGTATTTTTAGTAGAGACAGGATTTCTCCATGTTGGTAAGGCTGGTCTTGAACTCCTGACCTCGGGTGATCTGACTGCCTCAGCCTCCCAAAGTGCTGGGATTACAGGCATGAGCCACGGCACCCGGCCAAGTTTATTGCTATCTTTTTGTATATCATAGCTACTTATATTTTGTTCTGTGACATGTGTTTATTGACTTGAATTCTGTCTGCATTTCTCTCTTGTCCCCGGAATACACTGTTTTGGATTGTGGGAAGGAGCCCCATCTAACCCAAACCTTATAATTTTCACTGGACCTACCGCATTGTCTGTACTCAGAAGATGATTCTAGGGTTTTTCTTTTTCCTTTTGAGCGAGCTAAGTATCTGGGTTTATCTGACCACACAGTATTCATCAATCTGCCTTTTTCGTGGTCCATCCACAATCTAAGATTTAAATCAGGCTGTAATTAACTCTAGCACACAGGCTCTTCTACAAAAATCTTCCCAGGCTGCAGACTGTCAGCCTGCTTTTCTCCATTAATGCATGCCATTGGCAGCCAGCAACCAGATTTTGCCCCGAGCTACCCACACAAGTTTGAGGCAAGATTATGGGTGAAGAAAAGCTTGGGGTGGATGCATCTCCTATGTGTAAAGCCTGTTTTGGTTGAGTGATTCCAAGTGCTGGTACACTGTGATTAATTAACTTGGCTAAGCATTAATTCTTAAAAATCAGGAATCATTTGAATCATTCCTCCAGGTGAGTTGCTCAGCTGCCTCCAGGGAGAGGATCAGTTGAAAAAAGTGAACAATTAATGTCTTAGAGATGACACACATTCCAAAGAGATAAAGAGAAAGGCTAATAAGGCATCTCTTTGACGCACACTTTCTCTCTCTGTTTTGTTTTGTTTTGTTTTGTTTTTGGTTCACAGGTATCCTCAGCCTCAATATAGACTCGTATGTAAATCTATGTAAGCCTGTGAGTTTGTTTCTTTCCATAAATATTCAACAATGCAAATCCTACCCCCAAAACTGCCTTCTTTGACCCATTTCCTGTATTCCTGTGTCTGTTATCTTCAGATCTCTCCACCTGACTGTCCTCATTATTGAAACGTCATATTTTGACCTCAACACTTCATAGTTGCTGGTGTGACTTCCTCTATGTTTGAAATGTTTTCTCAGTTACTGCCCTAAGTAAAAAGCAAACACAACAAGTTAGGGCTTGGCTATCTTTTTTTTTTTCTTTCAAAAAAGAGCTATTTATTACTAAGGCAAATCTACAATAACACTAAAAGTATTCAAAAAGAAAAACATCACTCATATTTCTGCCACTTACCACAACCACTTTCTTTTCTCCCAGATTTTCTTCCAGTCTTCAGTCAGATATAGAAATATTTTACATAAGCATAATTATAATGTTCATGTAATTTTTGTGTTCCACTTTTTGTTTAACATCACCTAATAAACATTTTCTTGTCCTTGCATACTCTACCTAATGATCTTTTTTTGTGGCTTCGTGGTTTCCCATGGATATGCCATAACTTGTTTAATCATTTCCCCTGCTGCTATGGATTAAGTTGTTTCCAGTTTTTAACTATTATAAGTGGTTCTTTTTTTCTCTCTCTCTGAGATAGAGTCTAGCTCTGTCATCAGGCTGGAGTGCAATAGCATGATCTCGGCTCACTGTAACCTCCAACTCCCTGGTTCAAGATTCTCCTGCCTCAGCCTCCTGAGTAGCTGGGATTACAGGAGCGTGTCGCCACGCCCAGCTAAATTTTGTATTTTTAGTACACATGGAGTTTCACCATGTTGGCCAGGATGGTCTCAATCCCCTGACCTCATGATCTGCCTGCCTCAGCTTCCCAAAGTGCTGGAATTATAGGCGTGAGCCCAGCCATAACTATTATAAGTGGTTCTTCTATAAACATCTAGTGCATGTGAAGATTTCCCTTCTTCTTTTTAATTATTTCCTTTGTAGAAATGTCCAGGAGAGCTGTTGCCAAGTTGAAGGCTTTGAATGATTTTCAGGGATGATGAGCTCTTAAAAAGGCAGTGCCACAGAAGTTCATAACACATGTTATATCTTGATTTATAAAACTAATGATGGGGCCTGGCGCAGTGGCTTACACCTGTAATCCCAGCACTTTGGGAGCCTGAGCCAGGCAGACTGCTTGAGGTCAGGGGTTTTTGAGACCAGCCTGGCCAACATGGTGAAACCCTGTCTCTGCTAAAACCACAAACATTAGCCTGGCATGGTGGCAGGCGACTATAATCTCAGCTACTTGGGAGGCTGAGGCAGAAGAATCACTTGAATCCAGGAGGCGGAGGTTGCAGTGAGCTGATACTGCTCCACTGCACTCCAGTCTGGGTGACAGAGTGAGACTCTGTCTCAAAAATAAATAAATATGAATAAATAAATTAAAATAAAACTAATGATGATACAGAAGGGCCAAGATACTTCATGAAGCATCACTAACTGTCCATTCTCATATTCCAGAGCAGTCCAAGCAATGCACAATAAATACATCTACATCGCCTTATTCTTTATTCTACTGATGCCCATTAAAAGAAAATTAACCAATTTTTTCCCGTATTTCAAGTGAAAATCTTTTGGAATAAGTTTCAAGAAACTCAAGAGCAAAGCCATGAGCTAACCAAAGATCCACTTTCTGAGATAAATCTTGTCTTAGAAAGGAAATGAAGGCATACAATGTGTGTGGCAGGAGGGGCCATGAGGAGGGGGCTCAGGTCAGATATGATCGGAACGCTAGTGTCACAGTTGTCTCCTGTAAACTGGTCTCTGGGAGCTGGGTCAAGGCAGCAGAGTTGAAAGCCAAACACAGACAGCAGCTGTTGAGGATGTAAAGTCTCTGGACAGAGTGGATAGGGAGCTGGGTGTGGTCACCCAGAAGCCAATTTCCACTCCACCCTGCAGACCTAGCGACTGGGGCTGAGAAGAAAGAACTTCCCGTGTTGCATTCCAGCCCTCCTGGTTGGGCTTAGTGAGACTGCCAAAGACTGGCTGCAAGCTGCCTGATTGTACTGCACACACCTCCCTCAATGGTGTCCCAGCTGGAAAACACTGAGGCTTTCAAGAATACCACGTCCAGATGGCCAGGATAGGATGCAGGATTGACCTGCAACTGCCACTCTGGGCACCAGGTACAAATAGATCTCACTGAAGTCCTGGAGGGACTGAGTGAAACTGCAGGGGTATGTGGGTCTTTCCCATGTTGCACAAATCTGTGCTGAGCAGCATAGGTGACACTGATCCCTTCCACAATTTCCCAGAACATTTGTCAAGAGCCTGAAAGGGCTGCATCACTGAGTAGGGAATCTTCATTATTCATTTCAACATCACTTTTCTTGGAAACCTTGACTACTCCACTCTCCAGAAATAATCCATCAAACTTTTCTTTTTGTTGAAGTCATACTGCAAAAACTCCCATAATCAAATTCCCCACATTAGGATCCCTGTTTATTATGTAACAACAGAGTCAAGAGGGAAAAGACTGAATCAGACATCGACATTTTTTTCTCTCTCTGTTTTAACTTTTTGTCATGAAAATTTTCAAACACACACAAAGTGAGAGAAATGTAAAAATGAACCCGGATGTACCCACCACCCAGCTTGGACAATCTCAACATATAACAATCTTGTTTTATCTATTGCCCCTCACCCCCACAACTATGCACACTTTTCTCTTTTTTTTGGCTGGAATTTTAAAAAGCAAGTCCCAGACATAGCATCACTTCACTAATACATACTTCAGCATGCATCTCTAACTAATAAGGACTTTCCTTTTTTTTTTTTTTTTTTTTTTTTTTGGAGTTTCATTCTTGTTGCCCAGACTGGAGTGCAATGGCACAATCTTGGCTCACTGCAACCTCCACTTCCGGGATTAAAGCGATCCTCCTGCCTCTGCCTCCTGAGTAGCTGGGATTACAGGCACCTGCCACCATGCCCGGCTAATTTTCTGTAGTTTTAGTAGAGATGGGGTTTCACTATGTTGGCCAGGCTGGTCTCAAACTCTTGACCTCAGGCGATCCGCCTGCCTTGGCCTCCCAGAGTGCTGGGATTACAAGCATGAGCCACTGAGCCTGGCCAGGACTTTCATTTTTAACATAACCTCTGTAGACACTAGTATTTATTTAGTATCTATTGGTATCTATTTACCATTTAGCATTTAGTATTAATGGGAGCCATTACAGTAAGACTCTTTACACTGTTTATTTCATAAAATCTCAGATCAGCAAAGAAACACCTTGGAAATTCACAAACTCCCCAGGAGAAAGAAAAAAATGCCAAGGCCCTAACAACATTGTTATTTGCATTTTACTCATAAGGAAAGGTGCTTAGCCAACTCGAGGTAAGCTGTGGAAAGGCTGCAGTCCAAGAGCCTTCAGAACTTGAAACAAGAGGCATGTCAGAGCCCGACTTTGCTCCATCCCTTCTGAGTAGTCAAGGTATTGAAAGAGCATCACTTCCTCATTTGAAAACCACCTTTAAAAAAAAAAACACACACACACACACTTTACGCCTATCATTTGAAGTTATATTGTCAAGATAGAAACACGCTTCTCGAGAAGGTAGTACCTTGAAAATAGAAACTATTCAGCACAAATGTTTTTGAAAAATCCAAGGTACATTTCCACTGATCAGGCTTGTCTGCGAATGGAGCAGAGGGAAAATGCTGCTTCACACAAAAGCAATCTCAGTATAAATATTTCTGTTTGCTGTGCACTCTTCCTTTGTCATCTCTGTCCTTTATACATGAAAGCTCAGGAGATTTAGGCACAGCAGCTACATTGAGTTGACTTACCTGAATAAAGGAGTGGGGACTACACAAACATGGAATTTGGAGCGAGCCTTTGCCTCAAGGACAGACTGATAAATCCATTCTGAGTCACAAAGATGCCACACAGGCTTTGGGCTACTACCTGTGGCTGGACCTTCTAACCCCAGGCTCCTAGATACAAAACCCAAGTCAGCCCCCATAGACAGTCACAACATGCTGTTGATTTTCCCTTCAAAAACTCTTATGCCTTCTTGTTGTTGCCCTCCTCCAGGTTCTCATCACTTTATGCAAGATTATGCCAGGGACTGGGATGTGTTATACAAAAGAGCTGCCAGGAGCTGCAGTGTGGGTGATGGCTATGCCTAACAAGAGGGACGGATGTTAGGATCTGGGCCAGCACTGCACAGAGTACTCACTAAAACTGAGCTGTGGCATATGCTTTGGTGGGTGTTTGCTCTGCCTGGAGCATCCTGTAGTTGTCTGTTTGACTTGCCCCTCAGCCCACTCTGCTTCTTTCAAGTCTCTGCACAAGCATCCCATTCTTGAGGGGGCCATCCCTGGCCACACTATGTCGGACAGCACACCCACTGCCACTCTTGAGCCCTTTATTCTGCCTTATTTGCCTCTATCCTCCTTATCACAACCAGATACAATAAATTTATTTTTTGTTTTGTGTTTTGGTCACTACCATATCCCCTGCACCTAGAACAGTGCCAGGTATATGGCAAGGATTCAACACATTTTTGCAGAATGAGTGATCTCCTTGAAAACGAGATCTTGTCCTCTTATTCTACCACACATGACTGATCTAAGCATGCCCTAATTATGGAATGCCCTGTTTTGGAGGAGGGGCTCCTCTGGAAATCCACAGAGAGATACAAACGGGCTTTCCAGAGCCAGCACTCACCCTGAACATCTAACTGTTCTAAAAGGAATGTAGATTTCTTAAATCTGCATCCTCTGTGACTGCCCCAGAGCTTGTGACTACCAGCTCCTAACCATGCATTCTGTTGCTATCCTTTGTTCCTAACCTTCAGGATCCTTGTGAAGCTTCCCGATGGCCTGATGCTAACAAACTCTCAAGCACATACACTTTAAGAATAATATATTCCTCTCAGAGCTACACCACTGAAAGGTGTTGCTTCAACAACAGAAAGATTTATTACTTTCTTCCCTCACAGAAAAACCACAGGAATATTTCCTTCTTGACTGCAGCAGCGAGTTCCAAGTTTCATTAAAGAACTGGCCAGATGCTTCCTCCTAGCTTACGTGGGAAGAAGTTAAGATAAAGAGCATTTGAAACTCTACCTCTGCACACCTGCCCCATACCTTATTCCCTTTTGACAGTTCTTGTTTCCCCAGGGTTGGGGATATAGAGCCATGTGACCCGCCTCCCAAGACAGCTGGGGCCCTGGAACTTCCCTGGCCCCTCACCCTCTGGTATTAATAATAGATGACTCTTAGTGAATTGCACATCTGCCATAAAGCAGGCACTATGCTTTTCAAATTGTCTCAAATTCTTAACACCCAAACCGGAAAAGAGCTGTAACCTGAGTGTCTGCTGCTTGGACAGCCCTCGTATTCGTAACAGCAGAATCTATCCTTCTGCCTCTGTCACTGAAAAGCACCTTCCTCCAGTATGTCTGCAGACAGGGAGTAAGTTTCTTATTCCCAAAGCCAGTCCACGCGGCAGCCTGTTCCTCTGCTCTTACCAGTCCCTAAACTCCACACTCAGCTGGGGCCTCTGCTCATAGTACTGTGGGTCCTGCCCCAGGACTCAGGGCTGCCCTCTTCCCTTGACATGACACTGATGGTGGCCTCAAGGGTGTAGTAGGCAGAATAATGATCCCCAAAAAGGTCCACATTCTGGAACCTGTGAATATGTTACCTTATGTGGACTTTGCAGGTGTGATTAATTTAAAGACCTTGAGATGGAGAGATGATCCTGGCTTATCCAGATAAGCATGATGTAATCACAAGGATCCTCATGAGGGACAGAAGGAGGCATGAGAGTCAGAATCAGAGTCAGAGAAAATGAGATGATGGAAGCATAGGTCAGAGTGATGTGAGGTGGGGACTGAGGAACGCAGGTAACCTTCAGAAACTGAAAAGGGCAAGAAAACTCCTTCTCCCCCAAAGCCTCAGGAAGGAACACAGCCCTGCCAGCACCTGGATTTTAGGTCTTCTACCTCCATATCAGGACAATAATGAATGTGTGGTTTTAAGTCACTAAATATGTGGTAATTTGTTACACCAGCAATAGGGAACTGATACAAGAGGTGACACAGGGATGACACATTGTTCTCGGTTCTAGAATACAGCAGTAAACACAAACAACAAAAATCCAAGCCTTCACAGTGCTTATGTTTTAATGGAACCCCCTTTTATGATACTGACACTCAAAAGGGTCCACACAACCTCTACCCCTCTCCCCCAAATAGGCTAATCTGTAATATACAGATAATCCACAGCAATACCTTTTTCACAGTCTGAATTACTCAGTTAGGAATCATGCCATATAGTTAGATGATTCCCAAAATAATCCACGGTAGGCTTCATTTCTCCATTTCTTATTCTTTTCAGGGTCCTTCTGCCAGCTTGAGGTCAAAATACTCCTCCTCACTCTTCCTATGGTCTTCTGATCTCCTATGAGTAACTCTTAGATCTCTCTCTCTCTCTCTCTCGCTGTCTCTCTCTCTCGCTCTCTCTCTCTCTCTCTCACACACACACACACATACACACACACAAGCACACACCCCAAAGACAATCATTCTCAACCTAATTCTGTATTAGTAAGGAGGTCTTTCTAAAGGCAACATATTCCATCCAACTAAATTAAAATATGCCTTTGCTTTTGTTATTCAGAGTGGCTCCAGTCCCCTTTTTTCAGCCCCCCACCACCACTTATAGACTATGCCCTAGGCCTACCTGGCATTGGAAATGCTGCCCATCACTGTGCCTTTCTTTTTTTTTATTTTTTATTTTTTGAGACGGAGTTTCGCTCTTGTTGCCCAGGCTGGAGTGGGTGCGATCTTGGCTCTCCGCAACCTCCGCCTCCAAGGTTCTCCTGCCTCAGCCTCCCGAGTAGCTGGGATTACAGGCATGCACCACCATGCCCAGCTAATTTTTTATTTTTAATAGAGACGAGGTTTCTCCATGTTGGTCAGGCTGGTCTCAAACTCCCCACCTCAGGTGATCCGCCTGTCTCAGCCTCCCAAAGTGTTGGGATTACAGGCATGAGCCACTGGGCCCGACCCATCACTGTGCCTTTCTAAACAGAAGGCCTCCACTCATGAGCATCACCCTAGCTATCCAGAGAACTGATAGAAGCTGAGTGGATGTGCTTTTTCGATACACTGAGCCACAGCAAATTCCTACCCAGGGCTTCCTCTCTACTAACAGTCTCTGCTAGAAGTGAATGAGAACTCCCTTTTCCCTATCTATCACAAGCCCCCTAGTGTCATGGGATTTTTCTTCTTTTAGTTACAGACAGGAATCCCCAAGTATAAGTACCTCCTTTTAATCATTTATAAATGATCCTTTTCTCCTCCTTTCTCATGGTCTTTTCCTAACAAAAAATGAGGACAATTCCAATCAAACACAGGCACTTCAAGTGAGTACTTCTGATTAAAACAAACTTTAACTCGGGCACTGAGGAATTTCAGAAGGAAAAACTGTTGCTGTAGACTCTGATTAAATTTGCCAACAATAACAATGCTTGTTATAGAGTAATTATTGTGATATAAAGAATAATACATCTCTTATATGCTGCCTAAGTACTAGGGACATGTGCTGAATATTTTACTTGTATTAGCTCATTTAAACCTCACCAATGAACTTAAGAGTGTTATTATTCACATTTTACATATGAAAAGATTGAGCTGTGAAGGGCTAAGAAAATTACTCCAAGATGACACTACTATTTAGTGGCAGAGCCAGGACTCAAACACAGGTTTGCCTGACAGCCAGACCCTAACCACTCTGCCATTCTGCTGTGGAATGCTTTTCGTACTAGAAGCCTATCCAGGGTGGCACCTTCCATCTCTATTTCCATTTTCAAGTGAAAATGCTGAAGGAGGAATGGAGGAAAAAACGCAGGTTCTTGACAAAAATTTGACCACTATGAGAATTATGGATAGATAAGAAGAAACCTGGAAAGCCATGAACAACAACAACAACAACAAACTTTAAAAACCACATCGAATTGAGCAATGGTAAATGCAGAAATTTGGGGTTTATGGTCAAGAGTGGTGTAGGGACTGGTGGCAACATTTATTTGCAAAGCGTCAAGGACTGCCACCTCCAATTTAGATGCCTTTAATACATGAAAGTCTAAAATACTCTAAAGAGAATCCCAGCAGACGCTACAAGCCAAGAATCTTTGGCTTACAAAATAGTGGGGGCTGCTTCTTCCCAAGTTACCATGCACAGAAGCAAAACTTGGCAATATCTGAAACAGAGGATTTTTATCCTGTTCCTACCGTTGCTTCCAGAGAAGGAAGCAAAACAAACCACTGAGTTCTATCTACTCCTGCTCCTGAGCACCAAGATCCTGCTCGAAAGAGAATCTCACCTTGCGGTCTGCTCAGGGAAATCAGCTCCTCTAGAGGAAACACCAAAAGACCTAAGCGCAGGGCTGGAGTTTCCTACCCCTACTTATTTTCTGCGGAGTTCTGTTTCTTGAGGAAACTTTCCCCAAATAATCGAGCTGCCACTCTGACACCATTTTCATTGAGTAATGCATGGTGATGTCACACCAACCAGGCACTAGGGGAAGCCCTGCTTTTATGGGTTGGCTCTTAATTTAGGAATTTTTATTTTCTGACTTCCATCCCTCTTTCGCTGGACTCCACTTTTTTTGAGGCAAGATGCCTGAGTGGTGAAGTGTTGCTTGCTTTTGAGAAAAGGAATTCCTGCTGGTTGAGAGGCAAATGGTTGAGTGAAGGCAAGATGCATGTCCTGTAATAGTACATCTTAATTGGAGAGCTGGCAGGAGAGGAAGGAGGTGTGGGCCTGCTATGGGCTCTGTTATTTCTAATAGGGTTCATTGAGCCAAGCACAGAAGATGGGCTGGGGGCACTAGGACTAACCGCCGCCCCCTGAAGACACAATCGCTCATGCCTGGGGAGCTGACCACCTCCTTTTGACACCTGGGCAGCCACATCTAACCCACATCCCCACCTTCCCACCTTGCCTCTCAGCTGCTCTGTGCAGCAAGACAGCAAAGGCAAGCTTGGCAAAGCTCGCCTGTAAAAGCCTAATCCAAACAGCATGTCCGCTGAGCTCAGCGGGGTGACTCATGTGCGGTGATGTGTGAGGCCAGCAAGCAGAGATTAGGATCTGGCCCGCCCGCCAGCCTACCCTGCACTTCCTTTGATCAACTCTGATGGTTTTTAATTCTGCAGAAGCAGCTTCCTGCCAGCAGCGAGCAGCTCTCAGTGGCGGCTGGAGCTGCGTCTGTGCTGACCCACTTGTCAGTGGGGAGGGAGGCGTGTGCTGATGGCACTGGGACATCCCGGGCTCACAGGCTGCACGGAGCGAGAGGGCAGCCTCTTTTGCTGAGGTGCCCATGGTGACATCAGAAGCTTGCTCCTCAGCCAACACCAGCAAGGCCATGCGTGTGAGCAGCCTGGGCTCTGAACCTGCTGCTGGCATTGGTTAGAATCACTGGGTAATAAAGAAAAATGGGACTCTCCCTGGGGGACATTTTTCGGTAAACTGGGGCATCTCTAAGGACGCCATCTGGCACAAAATGAAGCACTCTCTGGGTTCTTCAGAAGTACTCTTCTACATCTGTTTTGCTTGAAATGGAACACATTCGAAGTATATTACTTTTTTGAACCGCTCTTTCCCTGCTTGGTTGGAATGTGTTTGCCTCTCGATTCTTCCAAATCCCCTCGATTACCACTGCCAAGCAGAGCACCTGAAATCTGGTCTCATGCTTTCTCATTCCCTCTCTTCCATGTCTCTCCTTTCTCTCTCTTTTCTCAGGAAGGATAGCAGTGATTCTAATCTTGGCTGCATGTTAGCACCACCCTGGAAGGGGGGTGTGGTTAAAAAAAATTCCCCAGGCCCAGGCTCTGCTCCAGTTTAATTCAATCAGAGTCCTGAGGGTAAGACCAGGCATTGGTACTGCTTAAAGCTCCTATTGTGGCCCGGTGCGGTGGCTCACGCCTGTAATCCTAGCACTTTGGGAGGCTGTGGCAGGCGGATTGCCTGAGTTTAGTAGTTTGTGACCAACCTGGACAACACTGTGAAACCCCATTTCTACTAAAATACAAAAAATTAGCCAGGCATGGCAGCGCATGCCTGTAGTCCCAGCTACTTGGGAGGCTGAGCCAGGAGAATCGCTTGAACCCAGGAGGCAGAAGTTGCAGTGAGCTGAGATTGCACCATTGCACTCTAGGCTAGGCAGCAGAGCGAGACTACGTCTCCAGAAAAAAAAAAAAAAGAAGAAGAAAAGAAAAAAGCTCCCATTGTGCAACCAAAGTTAGAAGTCCTTGGGATCTTGGGGTCGTAGGCCATCGGCCAAAAGCCCTAACAACGGTTCTTATCTGTCCTCCCATCACTGTTCAGAAGGGTCTAAGAAGTGGTGTGTACTTTAACCAGTTAAGGCAAAATAGTATCTGGATGGGATAACTAGCCTACATATTAAGAAGAATTTCTTCTTCTGATTAAAAGTATTTACCATCTAGGTGCGGTAGCTCATGCCTATAATCCCAGAACTTTGGGAGGCCAAGGCAGGAGGATCGCTTGAGCCTAGGAATTCAAGACCAGCCTGGGCAACATAGTGAGACCCTTGTCTCTACAAAAAATAAAATAAAAAGTTAGCCCAAGCATGGTGACATGTGCTTGTGGTCCCAGCTGCTCAGGAGGCTGAGGTGGGAGGATAGGATCACTTGACTCTGGGAGGCAGAGGTTGCAGTGAGCTGAGATTGCACCACTGCGCTCCAGCCTGGGCCACAGAGTGACACTCTATGTCTCAGAAATAAATAAATAAATAAATAAATAAATAAATAAATAAATAAGTATTTACCATCCCACTGAGACTTAGCACAGACAATGAATATGCGTGACTGAAATACAGAATAGACGAGTCTTAACAGACAAGTAGGGAATGATTCAGTACACAGAACATCATCAACTGAATGGAAATTTCTGGAAAGCAGGTTTGTGATGAAAGGTTGTGGGTAGGGCAATGAATAAAATAAAGACCCTTAGATAGATTTTAATTTCAGCTATAGAAAAATAATGCAGTATTTGGGACATATTTATATTAAAAAATTATTCATTGTTTATCTGAAATTCAAATTTGATGGGATGATCTGCATTTTTTTTTTTTTTTTCTAAATCTGGAAATCCTAGTTTGGGTGGCAGGCTAGAGAGGAGAACCTCAGGCATTTGAGGGAGTGGTGGGTCTCACCTGTGTGGAACTGTCCCCCAGGAGCTGCGGGGAAAGCAAACAGCATGTGGGGTTGTCCCAATAACTAGGGGTTGCTAGCAGCACTTGGTGGATGAGGATCAGGATGCTAAATATAGTACATTAGGTATAGTTCAAATGAAATTTTGTTCCAATGAAGAATTGTCCCATCTAAAACACCAACAGCACCTAGACTAGTGCCACCCGCTGTACCATTTTACTGAGGACTGACTGTATCATTCTCACATAGTTGATTCCCAGAAAGCAGTAGCTGGGAGAGCTTCAGGACCTGCCCTCAAGGAATGAGACAACCAACGTCCCAGGTATTTGCCCCAAAGCCTCCCATGGTCCAAACCAAGCCTTATAGCTGGTCCACTGAAATGAACCCCTGAAACGAACTCCAAGCCTTCAAAGCTTACTCTAATTACCACCTCCTTCAGGAAGCTCTCTTTTGACTGCTCCAATTTTCACTAACCTGTCTGCTCAATCCCTAAAACTCTTTTTCTTCTAATTTAACACTTGAACATACTCTGCTAATAGTTCCCTGTGTGCTAGCCTGTGAGTTTTTCTCTTCAACTAGCTGGGTACTCAGGAAAGTGAGATCAACTTCTGGGTGACCTTGAGTGTAGCTGACATGTGCAAATAGGCGAGACAGTTGACATACAGATGAAAGGGGAGATGGGAAGCCATAAAGAGGAAGGAGAAGATCAGGAACCAGAGATAAGATAATTTTGTAAATGGATACTAAATTGAAGTCTGGGCTTCCTGACAGCTCGATCAAAAAGTGAAAGACAATTGGTTACATCACTCTTACTGTCTGAAAAAAAGGAAGCAATATCAGCTCATGAGGAAATGTAATCTTTTCCCTCATGCTGAATTGTAAGTGAAATTTATCACGTAGATCCTAAAAGACAGGACTCTGAGAAATAGAATAAACAATGTCTCCAATTGAGTTTTCAGAATATACAAAAAAGGGTGGGTTTGTTCGTTTGTTTTCTGTGATTACCCTCAAAGAAAATCAGAACTGGTGGGAGGCGGTGGCTCACGCCTGTAATCCCAGCACTTTGGGAGGCTGAAGCAGGCGAATGACTTGAGCTCAGGAATTTAAGACTAGACTGGGCAACATGGTGAAACCCCGTCTCTACTAAAAATACCAAAAAAAAAAAAAAAATTAGCCAGGTGACGTTATCATCCCACCTACTTGGGAGGCAGAGGTAGAGGTTACAGTGAGCTGAGATGGCACCACTGTACTCCAGCCTGGACAACACAGTGAGACCGTGTCTCAAAAAAAAAAAAAAAACAGGAAGTCAAAACTCTAGTTTGAACCTTGGCTTAGTGCAAAAATTTTTATAAGGAATTAAGCTAATGTATTCTAAATATATTGGTTTCTAGTGATTTTTATTAATAAAGGGGTACTTTTCAACAGCCCAGAGCTGTTATGAAGGCTTCATGTGTGGCTCCCCCAGGAACTTCTGACAGCTTTAAGGAAAAAGTGGGGGTGGAAGCTAAGTTTGCGGTCAGGGGTAGAGGAAAAAATGGGAACAGACACACTCTACTTGTCACCCTACCCTCCTCTCCCCAAGCTAGAATGAGAGTGGGAATTACGCACCCTGCCAAGAAGGCGCTTCCCAGCCTCATCCCAGTAAAGAATAAAGGAAAACAGGATGTCACCAAGGGCCCACCCCAGGAGAGGATCGTGAGAATGACTTGAGAGACTCCCTGATGGTATGGATCATCTTCTAATGAGGGCTACACTTTGGGTTAGTTTGCCTCTCTTCCAAAGGCAGGGAACAAATAATTAGATGACTCAAAACAGAGTTTCCATTTTTTTGTTTGTTTTATTTGAGGCCCAGGGGCTGCGGGTTGTTGATTAACACACATGTTCCTCTCCATACCCAGCCATCCCCATCTCAGGTAACACCCCTAGGGCTTGGTGGCTAGCTGTGGCAAAATCATGATGAGTCTATAGGTTACCAAAAGTCTAAGCGGCAGGTCTGGGATGAGAGGTCAAAGCCAAAGGTACAAACCTCTGGCACGGGCTTTTGTCTTTTGTTTTTTTAATGGCAGTAGCTTCAATTTCCTTCCTGCTGGTGTGAAAAGGATGACCGGAGCAGGCAGGGCTGATCCAGATCCAGAGGCTGTTTGAGCTCCCCACTGCTCCCTCTCCTTTCCTCCCTGGGGCTGAGGGAGTCTTCTGTGGGAGAGAGGGGGCCATCCTTCCTTTGTCCCGGAGGAGAGGTCAGCCTGATTGTGCTGCTCTTGTTTGCCTAGGGCAGTTGCTTCTCAGGTTGATAGATTCTGGGCTTAGTGCTGGAATGTGGCTACTGGACTCATTTCTGATTTTCTGGTTCTTCAGCAATGTTGACCCAGGCTCTCCCCATCACATGGGATTAGAGGAAGGAGGTTTAGATAGAGTCATTTGTGGCTACTCAGCATCTGAACTCCCTTCACATGTTTAGGACATTTATCACTTTATGAATCTTGGTGTCCTAAGAAAGAGCCCCAAGGACCAAATACTGTCTTATTTTATTTTATTTTATTTTATTTGAGACAGAGTCTCACTTTGTCACCCGGGCTGGAGTACAGTGGCATGATCTCAGCTCACTGCAACCCCCACCTCCCGGGTTCAAGCAATTCTCCTGTCTTAGCCTCCTGAGTAGCTGGGGCTACAGGTGCCTACCACCATACCCAGCTAATTTTTATATTTTTAGTAGAGATGGGGTTTCACCATATTGGTCAGGCTGGTCTCGAACTCCTGACCTTAGGTGATCAGCCTGCCTCAGCTTCCAAAAGTGCTGGGATTACAGGCGTGAGCCACCATGCCTGGCCCAGATACTCTTCTTTCTAGTCTCTTTTAAAGGTAAGACATGGACACATAACCGAGACTTGGCCAACAGGTGCAGCTGCTCCAGAAGGAATCAGAAGGTACTGGCACCAACAAATACGGACACCTTTTCATGGGAAACTGCAGGGCAGTAAAAATATACAAGCCCCCAGAGCAGTGGTGCTTATGGTGGTATCCAGTGTCTGGAGCTGAAGATGGTGACAATGTAAGCTGTGGTCCAGCACTGGGCAGTGGCAACAGTGGTATCCTCATCTTAGTCCCTGTGCTGTGATTGTACCTATAGCCTTGGCTGTGATCCTGAATTTCTGGTTCCTGTGTTTTTTGAGCCTATTTCTCTAGCCTTCCCAGTTATTCTATGAGTTGCCCGACAGCATTTCAACAAATTATTTTTCTGTTTAAATCAGAGTTGGTTTCTGTTGCTTGCGATTGAGAACCTGATTCTGTCTCACTACAACTGGCTTCGGTCAGTCACTGGCAGATGCTTTTTCTCTTTCGCTGCCTGCATTCTTCATGCCTCTGCTCTCCTGGCAATTCCTCAAGTAATCCAGAAAAGGAGGAAAGAGCATGCAGAGAATTTGACCATGGCTGGGAAGTGAGCCAGGAGAACACTGAAGAACTTGACTATTAGATCTCTTACTTTGTTAGGTGGGGTGTATGCAATATTAATGGGACAGAAGGCTGTGAGCTGTCATTTTATTTTATTTTTTTTTAATCTCTAACTTGGTTATACAACAATACAATTATTACCTATGGTACTTAAAGACCCATGAAGGCATGGACCAAGTCTCCCTTGTTTGCCCCAGAATCTAGGTCATACCAGGTACTCAGTAAGTAGTAGTAGGGGATGATGATGGAAGTTTGAGAAAGAGAATTCAGGGAAGAGAAGCTTAATATATCCTTAACGTCTTTAAAAAAAGAATTGTCTCATCTATGTGGGAGCTAAAGATTAAGGTCTGCGAGTCGAGCCAACACTGCAAATCTGTGGTGGTGTTGATTGAGGAGCAAGAGCCTGGAGCTTGAGCCGTCAGACATTCAAAAGCCGAGATGACATTCTCCCGGGCAGACAGAGCCTGACTTGGGTCTAGCCCAGACAGAATGCTGGTCCATTTCTTCTTGGAAGGGGGCCCCAAGAATGCCTGCAAGCTGAATTGAGATGGATCTCCAAAAAGCATTTTGAATCAGTTTCAAATGCATTGGCAGTCTGGGGGAGTCAATGTGAGTCTAGATAACCAAGGGCAGGGTTTCAGCTCTCTTAAGCAGAAAATAACTTCAATGCATCTCTTTTTAGTTTATTTTTTTTGTTTTTTTGTTTTGTTTTGTTTTTTGTTTTTTTGAGACGGAGTCTCCCAGGCTGTCTGCCAGGCTGGAGTGCAGTGGTGCAATCTCAGCTCACTGCAATCTCTGCCCCCAGGTTCAAGTCATTCTCCTGCCTCAGCCTCCCAAGTAGCTGGGACTATAGGCACCCGCCACCACGCCCGGCTAATTGAATCTCTTGTAGTAAGCTTAGTTTTGAGTAACACTGTCATCTGTCTCATCTGGATTTGGGTCCTTGAGGATGCATAGTTCCAAACTGACTCAGGTGCTAATCCGTGTCCATGGGATTAACTAGTGAACGCTTACCTTAGGCAGGCCTCTTAATTAAGCTATTTAAGCTGTCATTTCCCAATTTTAAAATCCCTGGTTTCAAAATATAGGGTTTGAATTACTTTGCTCACCAATTTCTTATCTAAAATGTGACATTTCTTATTACTTCCCTTAAGGACAAGAGTGTAGGCGTGAGCCACCGCACCCGGCCTAGCAGTGGTAAATTTAAAAAAGGGAGAAAGGGTCAAGCACAACGGCTCGTGCCTGTAATCCTAGCACTTTGGGAAGCCAAGGTGGGCAGATCACTTGAGCCCAGGAGGTCGAGGCTGCTATGAGCCAAGATCACACCACGGCACTCCAGCGTAGGTGACAAAGTGAGATCCTGTCTCAAAAAAAAAAAAAAAAAAAAAGATGGGAGGATGCTGACATCCTGTGACTTGTAAATACAATCTGACCTGGCATAGTGGCTCACACCTGTAATCCCAGCACTTTGGAAGACTGAAGCAGGCAGATCACATGAGGTCAGGAGTTCGAGACCAGTCTGGCCAACACGGTGGAACCACGTCTCTACTAAAAATACAAAAACTAGCCAGGCGTGGTGGTGTGTGCCTGTAGTCACAGCTACTTGGGAGGCTGAGACATGAGAATCACTTGAACCCGGGAGGCAGAGGTTGCAGTGAGCCGAGATTGTGCCACTGCACTCCAGCCTGGGCAACAGTGCAAGACTCCATCTCAAAAAATAATAATAATTAAATTAAATAAACAAATACAATCTATAACCAGTTGCAGAAACTGTACACTGCTTTTTATGTTCAGCTTTCTTTGTTGCTGGAGCTGGATTGCCAAGGAACCTACTTCTAGCCCAGGCTTATCTTTAGATTCACATTGAACAGGAGAAGATGGTAAAGGGTAGCATGCCTCATACTGCCTGAGGCTGTTGGAGCAGAGAGCTGTCAGCTAGCTAGCACACACAGGTATATATATATATAATTTTTATTTATTTATTTATTTATTTATATGGAGATGGAGTCTCGCTCTGCCACCAGGCTGGAGTGCAGTGGTGTGATCTCAGCTCACTGCAACCTTCACCTCCCAGGTTCAAGCAATTCTCCAGCCTCCCAAATAGCTGGGACTACAGGAGCACGCCACCACGCCAATATTTTTAGTAGAGACGGGGTTTCACCATGTTGGCCAGGATGGTCTCAATATCTTGACCTCATGATCCGCCTGCCTCGGCCTCCCGAAGTTCTGGGATTACAGGCGTGAGCCGCCGCGCCGGGCCACACAGGCATCTATTTTAACTGTGCTGTCCAACTGGGTTCTAACGTGTAGAATCGACAGCAAGTTGCTTTTGCTCCGTAAGGGTGCTGTGACTCTTTTTGCCCTGGGATTCAAGTGATAAGCAGATTTGAAGGTCACAAGTGACAGCAGACAGGATGGTCATCTTATTTCCTCTGCTTTCTCCCTGGAGACGGGACAGAGGACTCCAGAGAAAAGAGAGATGGGAATGGAAACAAACGAATCCCAGCAGGGGAGCAGGGAGGAGAGACGAAATGGCAGCCGACTTGAGAGCTCAGCTGCCAGCTTCAAAATCTGATGCTCTGCATTGCTCTGCATAAAGGAGCCCAGGCTTCCGAAATCCAGGCGCCCCAACACGATTGCAAAAGCCACACCCATCAGCCCACAGAAAGCCAACGCTGCTGCAGAACCAGTGAGACACCTTGGGAGGCTGCCCGAGTTTCTGGAGATATCTCTGTAAAAGCCGCTTTTCTCCCTGGTGGATGCTTGAACCCCGGCAAATGGTGGCGGACGGGACCCAGAGCTGCCATACCAAGATAGAAAAAAAAATTTTTAAGGAAAAGTTAATTTCAGGAATTATGTTCTCAGTTTTGTTGTAGGGCTAGTTGCCAATTCCTTTTCCCACTGGCAGCAGGCAGGGCTGACTGAGCCAGCACACAGAGGCTTCTCAATGAGCTTTGATGTCAACAAAGGTAGGCAGGGCAGGCCCCGGTGGAAAATTGTGAAGTCAGCAGAGTTATCTCCGGCACTCCTCCCTTCCCCTTGCTTCCCCTTTCTCCACCCATTTCCCCCTGTCTCGGCTTCCAGCTTCTCATTTCCCAGGGGACCCTGTAATATACGAAAATCCGCTGTCATAAGATACCAGGGGCCGGCTCATGGCTCCAGCTATCAAAGTCTGCTTTTTCTTCCCAAGTCTAAAACAAACAAAAGCGTGCATTCCATACATTTCCTAAGAAAAGAGAGGGCACACAGAAACGTCGTCCTTCGTGTTCTCTCAGTTAAACCCCGAGAGTTTGGAGCCTCAAGTTTAAAGCTGTCCTCTTGCCTCCTGGGGTTTTAAGAAGATTCAAAAGTGCCTCAAACCAATACAGCTGCTTGGTTTATGGCTCAAATTTAAACCACAAATTATAAAATGATAAATCGCTGCTCAAGTCTCTTCCAGGAAAGACTATGTTTTCAGATTAAGTTACAACCTCATGGACGTATGAGTGAGTGTAGCTGCTGACTAACTCTCACACTCATTTTCCTGCTGGAGATTTTTTTTTGTTTTTTTTTTCCTTCATGAACATTCACTGTTTCTAAATGCTTTAAACAAAGAAAATGACCGAAGGCAGGACAAACATCAGGGACTTCTTAACCCATGGAGCTTTGTGCTTTATTATGTAATGGCTATTTTTATTTTATGAGAATCAAAGGAAGTTTAATAAATATCTTTGTTCTTGAGCACTTACAGTAAGAAAGGGCTTCACGGGGGCAGCTACACGCACTTCAAACCCTAGCTGGCATGTGAGGCATGTAGTAAGTCAAAGCTGTCTTAGGGAATTGGGATGTTAAAGGATCTGTTCAGTGATTTGGGCAGGATTGCAATATCAATTACTGTATTTTGTTCCCAGAAAAATAAATTCTTTGGAATTCTCTTATAGGGTCTGGTCTAGCAACAGGGAAGTATGACAGGTAATTAGGGTGCACGCATGCTTTGTCGTAATGACTTCCCTGCCAGAGCTTTGGCAGGCAGGAGGTTAGGAGAAGAGATGAAATATGGACTTGCTTGAGGCAGCTATCTTGCCTCGCGCAGACTCCGTCACACAGACTTCATTTTGATCACCTGTGGCTGCAGGAGGCCGCTCCGTGGTCCATCCAGCAGAGTACCTTGGTTACACAACTAAGATCTGGTTTCTCCAAGTCCCTCAAGCCTTGAGTACCATGAGGCTGTGAGTCATAATCACTGTAGCATTTACTTCTAAATTCAATTCCTGTTTACTTTCCTCCTTGACTTTCCATCTTCCCTTTCTTGGGGCTACTCAGGTCCTTTTCTGATTTCATTTCACGTTATGGAGGCCCCCCTCCAGCCACTGCAGGCCCCGCCATGGCTACTCCGCTCTGCTTTTCTTGAAATCTGCCCTCATTGCTGCTGCTTTTTCTGGGATACTTCAAATTGTGGAGAGAGTTCTTTTCCTGTGATTATAGCTCTTTCTTCCAATTTTGACTAGTCTGGCGTCTCTGTGATTACAGCTCATTAGGACTCCCAAGGCTAGAGAAGGCATTAAAAAAAAGTTGCCATGTTTTTATTTTTTAAGATAACATTTATTATAACTTACTTTTGCAGAGCAGTATGAAAAAGAAAGCAATAATGGTCATGAATCCCACAGTCCAGATAACCCCTAACCGTATTTTAAAAAATAAAAGTAATACATATACATGGGAAGAAAATTAAAACAGTAAAAAAAGCATAAAAGGAAAAATAAAAGCTCCCTCTTCTGCCCTGAGTTTCTCCCCTAAAATATAACCAGTGTTACTATTTTTTTGTGCATCCTTATTATGACATATTTATGTATGTCCTCTAACAAAATTTTCCATGAGGGAGATCTTACCATATTAATCATTCCCTATTGTTTTTCACCTTAAACGCCATCTCAGAGATCTTTCAAACACAAGCCACAGATATATTGTCTTTTTTTTTTTTTTTTTAAGATGGAGTCTCTGTCACCTAGGCTAGTGTGCAGTGGCGTGATCTCAGCTCACTGCAACCTCTGCCTCCTGGGTTCAAGCAATTCTCTGCCTCAGCCTCCTGAGTAGCTGGGATTACAGGTACCTGTCACCACGCCTGGCTAATTTTTGTATTTTTAGTAGAGACAGGGTTTCACCATCTTGGTCAGGCTGGTCTTGAACTCCGGACCTCGTGCTCCACCCGCCTCGGCTTCCCAAAGTGCTGGGATTACAGGCGTGAGCCACAGTGTCTGGCCATACTCTCTACTTCTAATGTCTGCACAGTCTTTGTTAGGAGAGAATGTGCCTTCCAAGTGAAAGGCACTCAGCTAATGTCATTCCTGGCCCCTTTCTGTCCCTTTACTTCCACCACCCCTTGAGTGCAGAGTGATTTATCTGATTATATAAATTGAACCCTTTAGGTTCAATTCTGCCCTTTTCTTCTTAGGATGGAGTTGCCTACCGCTCCTCCAAAAGTGGGCAGAACTGGAGAATGTCTATCCAATTCGGGGTTTCCATAGTAGGAAGCCTATTTGTCTCACAGGATGAGATAACACATGGTGCAGCATGCAAATTAGCCTTCATCAGAGAGATTTGTGCCTTCATCTGCCATTTTCTCAGTTTGTTCAGAATCGGAACAGGGAAGAAGGCTGCTATGTATTGGGCCTTTTCAGAGTCCTCAAATATGATTCCTTATTTGTATGAATCACAATGTATTTAATCAGTTTCCTTTTTTTTTTTTTTTTTCGAGACAAGATCTTGCTGTGTCACCCAGGCTGGAGTGCAGTGGCACAATCTCGGCTCACTGCAGCCTCGACCTCCCAGGCTCAAGTGATCCTCCCACCTCAGCCTCCCAAGTAGCTGGGACTACAGGCACATGTCACCTTATTCGGCTAATTTTTTTTTTTTTTGCCCCGGCTGATCTTAAACTCCTGGGCTCAAGTGATCTTCCTGTCTCATCCTCCCAAACTGCCGAGACTACAGGAGTGAGCCACCACACCTGGCTAATCGGTTTCCTAATGATGGATGTTTAGGTAGTTTCCAGTTCATTGCTAGAACAAATAACACCTCAGTGAATATCTTTATACATCTATCTTGGTAAACTTTTTGCAATCACATCAAAAGGTAGATTCCCAGCAGGGCACAGTGGCTTAAGCCTGTAATCCCAGCACTTTAGGAGGCTGAGGCTGGTAGATCAGAAGTTCAGGAGTTCAAGACCATCCTGGCTAAAATGGTGAAACCCCGCCTCTACTCAAAACAAATAAATAAATAAATAATAAAAAGTAGATTCCTTACAGATATTGCTAGACCAAAGATGTGTCTTAGTGTCCCAAATAAAGATGGGAGAAAAAGATTACCCTCAACCTTAATAAAAGTTGAAAAGGGGGTGCCTAGATAATACACCAATAATTATAATGGGAATAATTAACATTGATTTATTTCTTACTGAATGCCAGGTTCTGTGCTAAGCACTTTATGTATACTCATATTCTTAAATCCTCATAACAGCCTTATGAGAGTGACTATTATTATCTCAGGGTTTTTTTTTTTTTTTTTGAGACGGAGTCTTGCTCCGTCTCCTGAGCTAGAGTACAGTGGTGCAATCTCGGCTCACTGCAAGCTCCGCCTCTCGGGTTCACACCATTCTCCTGCCTCAGCCTCCCGAGTAGCTGGGACTACAGGCGCCCACCACCATGCCCAGCTAATTTTTTGTATTTTTAGTAGAAACGGGGGTTTCACCATGTTAGCCAGGATGGTCTCGATCCCCTGACCTTGTGATCCGCCTGCCTCGGCCTCCCAAAGTGCTGGGATTACAGGCATGAGCCACCGCACTTGGCCTTTATAGTTGAGGATACAGAGATCAAAACTGTCAAATAACTAGCCCAGGATCACACAGCTAGTAACTAGCAGAGATGGAATTCAAGTCCATGTTAGTGTAGACTAAAGGGTGTTCCCCACGGCATAGGGTGGTTGGTAGTCTCGTCTAGAATTTGAAAATGTGTGAAGACCATTGGCTCAGATCTCAGCTCCCACATGCGTGTGTATGTGTGTGTGTGTGTGTGTGTGTGTAATCATGATTAAGAACACAGAATCTGCACTCACACTATATGGGTTCAAATCCCACCTTTGTCTCTTGCCAATTGTGGATTGACTACCTCAGTTTCCTCATCTGCAAAATGGAGACTTTTAAGAAGATTAAGTTATTTAATATTTGTAAAACACTAAGGAACACTGCCTGGCATCAAGTAAGTCTTTTATAAGTGTTTGTTATTAATTTATTTTACAATTATTTTTAATTCTAAAAGCAATATACAAATTCATGTATGTATAATACTCAATAATTCAAACAATATTCAGACATATATAATAATAAATGAAAGTCCCCCTCACCTTAAGCATCTGCCACCACCTGACGCCGCTGATTCCCATTCTTCCCTTTATAGATTCGTGGTTACTGTCTACGCCTTCAGACCTTCTTGTTCTTAACGTGCACTTTTCTTCATACATATGTAGTTGTATTTGTACACAACTGAGATTATTCTACTGGGAGAGTAGCTTAGCATAGTGATTCGTAAATGGACACTGGAGCAACACTGTCTGAATTCAAGTCCTAGCTCATCTACCTACCCACTGTGTGACCTTAGACAAGTACCCTAACCTCTGAGACTCAATTTTCTCATTAATTTCCACAATGAAAAATGATAAGTACCTGGCTTATTATGGAGATTAGGTGAGTTAATATATGTAGAGCTCTTAAAACAGTGCCTGACACAGAAAATATTCAGTAAATGTTAGTTCTTATAATTACTCCTACATGTGCTGTACAGGGACTTCCCCTGTCTCTTAACAATATATCTTACGGGTTATCCCACAACAGCAGATATAAAAATACCTCATTTAAAAGTGGCTATAGGACAGGCAGGGTGGCCCATGCCTGTAATTCCAGCACTTTGGGAGGCTGAGGTGGGTGGATTGCTTTGAACTCAGGAGTTTGAGACCAGCCTGGGCAACATGGTAAAACCTCGTCTCTCAAAATAAATAAATAAATAAATAAAACTTAGCCAGGCATGGTGGCACACACTGTAATCCCAGCTACTTGGGAGGCTGAGGCTGGAGAATCACTTAAATCCGGGAGGTGGAGGTTGCAGTGAGCCAAGATGGCACCACACACTCCAACCTGAGCGACCCAGTAAGACCCTGTCTCAAGAAAAAAAAAAGTGGCTACACAGTGTTTCATAGTACAACCATATTGTAGTTTATTTAGATCTGCCCCAATTTGGGTTGCTTCTAGCATTTGTATTCTTTCTCATGTGAGAATGTAGAATTCTAGACTGAATACCAGTCATCAGTATATTCTACTTTATTGAACAAACATATATGTCATTTACTACATGTCAATTTCCTAATCATCTTACTCATTTAATACTTATATTAACTCTATTAAAGTAGTGGCTATTTAATCCCTATATAACAGATGGGGAAAATTGAGGCACCGGGTAGTTGAGTAACCTGCCCATGATAGCATGGCCAGGAAGCTGGGCACTGGGATTCCAACCCAGGCAGTCTGGCTCCTGAGTCCATGCTCTTTACCACCACACTCAGAACCTCTCTTCTCTGTTCTAAAATCTGTAGCCTGAACTTCATTAGAACTCCGAGCCTCATCTCATCACAGTTTACACCTATACTGTGGGTGGGAATTCACTGTCTTTGGAATACACTTAGGAATATACAAGTAATCTAAGGGACAACATGATTGCTAAACCAACCCGACTCTTTGAACTACCAAGAGCGAGCCTGTCTAAGGACTGCTCCTGACAACAGCCAGCCAGCATTTAGAAAGTTCTTCAGCGATGATACCAGCACTTTCCTCCAGAGGCCCCGGGTCTGGTCTCTCAACTCTGTCTCTGTGCCATGCTGGCCCACTGAGCAAACTCACAATGCGGGGCAGCAGACAGCCTTAAAATAAACAAACATGTTTTTGTTGTGCCTGGTTAGGAAACAGTGTCTATCCAATTAGGTAGTAGAAAAGTCATGTAAATAATCTGTCCTTTTTTTCAATTCCTGCTATGTGGGAGTCTTTCACAACTGACTTGGCCAACTCAAATTCCTAAAATGCTAAGATTCAGAAAGTCTGGTCAAAAGTTTGCTAGTAAAATATGAAACTCTCTCTTCTCTGTCCTCTATTCCCCACCCCTACCCTCAAGCTACTTTAGCTTTTAAACATGTATGAAATGCTTTTTTCTTTAAAGATATGAGTGAGCTATTTCTTTTGGAGTATGTCCAGACAATCTGGCAAATGCACACTTGGCATTAGCCACAGGGAAGCACATTTAAAAAAAATCAGAGGAGCAACAAATAAAATTAGGGCAGACTATGGACCTACCCTTCTTACAAATCAGAATATCTTTCCAAATGGAAAACTTCATGAAACTCAATGAGTTTAATTTTTTTTCTTTTGCTTTGTTAATGGAAAAAATACATTCACAGACACATGTAATGTAATATTCTGAAAAGTTCTGACATTAACAATAAGAGTTTACATTTTAATTTGAAATATTATTTCTCATTCTAACATAGTAAAACCTACATTTTTCCTTTTATAAATATATTTCTATCTCTGGGTTGTGTCCTTATGAAAAGAAGTACCGAAAGCCAGTCTTTCACTCATCCCAAAGCTTAACTTTTGGCTCAAGGAGCTTCTTATCCTGTTCCAGCTGTGACATGTTGAAAGTAGACCTGGAAATTGTGGACAATTTGCTATACTCTATGAATCTTTGCTGTGGTTCTACCCCTTTGCATTTTAGGAAATAAGGTAGGAGACAGGGAGTTGTATCAGGCCATTCTTGCATTACTATAAAGAAATACCTGAGACTGGGTAACTTATAAAGAAAATAGGTTTAATTAGCTCATGGTTCTGCAGGCTTTAAAGGAAGCATCATGCTGGCATCTGCTGGGCTTCTGGTAAAGCCTCAAGGAGCTTTCAATCATGGCAGAAGACAAAGCGAGAGGAGGCACTTCACATGGCAAAAGCAGGAGGAAGAGAGAAAGAGAGAAAGTGGGAGGGAGGCACTACACACTTTTACATAACCAGATCTTGCAAGAACTCACTATCAGGAAGACAGCATCAAGCTGTGAGGGATCCACCCTCATGATCCAAACACCTCCCACCAGGTACCACCTCCAGCATTAGGGATTACAATTCAATATAAGATTTGGGTGGGGACAAATATCCAAAACTATATCAAGAGGGAATCATGGGGAGAGGCTCTGATAGGAACAGGGAATGGGTCCTGTTCAGGGGACTCCTTTCTACTTTTACTGTTCACATCATCCAAAGGGACAAACTGCCTTTACAACATATGTTTAATCCAACTCCTTTCACAGAGAGGTAGTTGAGCAAGGAGTAGACTGGTTGGGGATGGGACAATAGGCTAGTCTTACCCTTAATTACAGTAGATAAAACTGGATCTTGAATACAGGAAACTATATCCCAGCAGATTATTAAGACCAAAGACAGGCCAGGCACAGTGGCTCACACCTGTAATCCCAGCACTTTGTGAGGCAGATGCAGGCAGATCACCTGAGGTCAGAAGTTCAAGCCTAGCCTGGACAACATGGTGAAACCATCTCTACAAAAAATACAAAAATTAGCCAGATGCAGTGGCACTTGCCTGTAGTCCCAGCTACTCGGGAGGCTGAGGCAGGAGAATCACTTGAACCTGGGAGGCAGAGGTTGCAGAGAGCCAAGATCACGCCACAGCCTGGGCAACAGAGCAAGACTCTGTCCCCTCCTGCCCCCCCAAAAAAACCCAAAGACCAAAGACAGAGGTTAATTGCAAAAGAGTTGATCCATTTTTTTTTTTAATTAAAATATCAATCAACTGGCCAAGCATGGTGGCTAACGCCTGTGATCCCAGCACTTTGGGAGGTCGAGGCAGGTGGATTACCTGAGGTCAGGATTTTCAGGAGACAGGCCTGAAACAACACATAGTGAAACTCCGTCTCTACTAAAAAATACAAAAATTAGCTGAGAGTGGTGGCATATGCCTGTAGTCCCAGCTATTTGGGACACTGAGGCAGGAGAATTGCTTGAACCCAGGAGGCAGAGGTTGCAGTAAGCTGAGATCCCTCCACTGTACTCCAACCCGGGCGACAGAGTGACATTCTGTCTCTCAAAAATACAAAACAAAACAAAATATCAATCAATCAATCACACACACACACACACACACACACAAATCAATCACCATGCCCTCCTGGCCCCCGTTAAAAAAGTAGACTCAGCAGCCATGTTTTGTACCATGAGATCTAGCTCTCTGGTCTCATGAATGATTGGATCGGGGTGGGCACCTGATTTAAGGGCAACCAAACCATAGATTGGCTAGATTCCCATGACCTGTAATCAGACATGAAAAGATACATTGGGCCGGGCGCGGTGGCTCAAGCCTGTAATCCCAGCACTTTGGGAGGCCGAGACGGGCGGATCACAAGGTCAGGAGATCGAGACCATCCTGGCTAAGACGGTGAAACCCCGTCTCTACTAAAAAAATACAAAAAACTAGCCGGGCGAGATGGCGGGCGCGTGTAGTCCCAGCTACTCGGGAGGCTGAGGCAGGAGAATGGCGTAAACCCGGGAGACGGAGCTTGCAATGAGCTGAGATCCGGCCACTGCACTCCAGCCTGGGCCACAGAGCGAGACTCCGTCTCAAAAAAAAAAAGAAAAGAAAAGAAAAGAAAAGATACATTGGACCCATCAGAATTTCTCTCTCAGAGGAATGGCATGAAAGTAGAGAAATTACCAGTTCATAGCAGGACAGAAAGGAGTATGGCTGAACTATAGCTATACTGATGAAATACAGTGAAGACTTACACATTTGTAATTGGTAAAGTGTACAGCCACCTCAAACTGAGAACTAGCTTTTAGCACTAGTTTCTCTGAAGCTAGCCCTTTATGGTTTTTGTTCTTGGGTTTCCAAAAGCTTCCATTATCTTATCATGTATTTTTCTGAATGTTCTTATACTTGAGCTAACTGGAATGAGTACCTGATACTTGCAGCCAAAATAAAGCCAAACTAAAGCATTATCAAATAGGCCAGCAAAAATAGAGCCGAAATAAAGGAGACTGAGGAATCAGGAAAGTCTGAACCAGAAGTAATACACGTGGGTGACTTTGCTAAGGCTCATGAGGTTGCAAATAATGTTACTGATATCAATTCAAGTTGATGAAAGAAGAAGGAAAAAAAAGAAATTCATATATTCATGTGGAGAATACTGAAGTAGCTCAAGGACAGCCAGGACTATTAAACATTAGTTCCAGACAGTTCCTCAAACTGTTAATCATAAAGTTATTACCATATGACCCAGCAATTCTACTCCTATGAAAACATATGTGCACATAAAAGGTACACCAATGTTCATGGCAGCATTACTCATGATAGGCAAAAAGTAGAAACAACTCAAATTCCTATAAAGTGATAACCAGATAAACAAAATGTGGTATGTCCATATGATGGAATATTATTTGGTTATAAAAAGAAATGAAGTTCTGATACATACTACAAAATGGGTTAACCTTGAAAAACTTAATGCTGAGTGAAAGAACCCAGACACAGAGGGCCACATATTGTATGATTGATTCCATTTATACGAAATATCCAGAATAAACAAATCCATATAGACAGAAAGTAGATTAATGGTTGCCAGGGGCTAGGTAGAATGGGGAATGGTGGGTGGTGACTGCTAGTGAGCTCAGCGTTTCTTGTGGAGGGATGAAAATGTTCCAGAATTAGATCGTGGTGATGCATAACTCTATACTAAAACCCATGGAACTGTACACTTTGAAAGGTTGAATTTTATGTCATGTGAATTATATTTTAATAAAGCTGTTATAAAAAATTATATATATATAGTTTTTATAATTATATATACATATATAACAAAACAAACAAAAAAAGAATGCCACAAAGTGGAAAGCCAGGAAGAAACCACACAAGACTTTTTCACACTCTCTCTCCTCTCTGTGTCCCTGTGGACACCTGTTTCATTCTTGTCTCTCTACAAATCTTAGCTTTTACATGCACATGGTAGACAGATGATGGCTACCCCACCATTCAAAATTTACATATTGTGATAGAGACTGACTAGATGGTCACCTACCCATTTTCTCTTCTTTCTGGGCATACAACTGGACTGTGTTTCTCAGCATCCCTTCCTGTCAGGTAGGGCCATGTGATGAACTGTGGCCAGTAGAATGGGGGCATGATGCATACTATTTCCAGGTCTAACCCATTTAAAAAATCTCCTGTGCACCTCTCCAGTCTCTCCCTCTTCCCTTGACTAAGGTCTTAGAAAATAATGAAGCCACTAGATGGAAAGAACCTGGGCACTTAATAGAATTTACGGGGCATAGCATTTCCCTCGTCTCCATCCTCCATTGGCCTTCATTAAAGTATGATATGGTTGAGAAATAAACTGAAGCCATTGAGATTTGGGGATTGTTTGTTATAGCAGTTAACCTTCTCTGACCAATACATAGGTATCCTCTGCATAGGAGACTAACTCAGATTGACTGGATTAGTCTCACTTCTAATTTGAAATCCTCAAGTGAGAAAATCGTATTATCTCAAACTGTGTCAGATGGTTTCCTAGTTCAGTCAACTGACATCAGGGAATGAGGTCACAGGGCATAAACAGAGTCTCCTAGGAGCCTATCCATGTAAGTGAACAGCATTTCTTAGAGGAAAGATGTCTACTATAGTGGTTAAATATTAGGGGTCATTGTGAATTAGGGAGATGGTACAATGTCTAGTGTACACACACACACATACACACACGCACACACGCTCTAGTTCCTAATTCTAAGGTTCCTTGCAGGCAATTTGAAAAACACAAAAAATGTCACCATTTTTTAGCACTTCTTTTCCTCCTTAATTCCCATTTTTTCCCTTCCTCCTGTCTTTCAAGGCAGTAAAGTGTAGTAGCTAAGAGAGGCTAAATCCCTAGAATGACATGACGTGGTGTATTAGTTTATTTTCACACTGCTGTAAATAAATACCCAAGACTGGATAATTTATAAAGGAAAGAAGTTTAATTAACACATAGTTCCACATGGCAGGGCGGGCGGGCGGGGGGGCCTCAGGAAACTTACAATCGTGGTGAAAGGAGAAGTGGAAGCAAGGACCTTCTTCACTTGGCGGCAGGAGAGAGAAGTGTGAGGAGTGAAGGGGGAAGAATCCCTTATAAAACCATCAGATCTCGTGAGAACTCACTCACTATCTGGGAACAGCATGGGGAAACTGCCCCCATGATCCAATCACCTTCCACTGGGTCCCTCCCTCGACACATGGTGATTATGGGGATTACATTTCAAGAAGAGATTTGGGTACAGACACTGCCAAACCACATCACCTGGACATAGCCTACCTTTACCTCTTTTCTGGATCTGTGGCTTTGGGGAAAAGTACTGAATTGCTCTCTGTCTTAATTTTTTCATCCATACGGTTAATGATAGCACTTACCAGAGGGTTTTCACAAAGATTAATTGAGTTAATACACGTCCAGTGCTTAGTATAGTGCCTGGTTCATAGTAAGTACTTATTTACTATTAGCTGTTATTATGTATCTGAAACTGCATTCCAGTGTTTCTGCATTCTTTCTTGAACGTTCTAAGGATGGAAGATAGCTTTGTCTTTAGGGGCAACTCTTTTTATTTTATTTAATTAATTAATTTTTGTAGACAGTGTCTTGCTGTTTTGCCCAGGCTGGAGTGCAGTAGTGTGATCTCGGCTCACTGCAACCTCCGCCTCTTGGGTTCAAGCGATTCTCCTGCCTCAGCCTCCTGAGTAGCTGGGATTACAGGCAGGCGCCACGATGCCCAACTAATTTTTGTATTTTTAGTAGAGATGGGGTTTCATCATGTTGATCAGGATGGTCTTGAACTCCTGACCTGGTGATCTGCCTGCCTCGGCCTCCCAAAGTGCTGGGATTACAGGTGTGAGCCACCACGCCTGGCCTATTATATTATATTATATTATATTATATTATATTATATTATATTATTTATTTTTGAGAAAGAGTCTCGCTCTGTCACCCAGGCTGGAGTGCAGTGTGCAATCTTGGCTCACTGCAACCTCCGCCTCCTGGGCTTAAGTAATTCTCCTGCTTCAGCCTCTCGAGTAGCTGAGACTATAGGCACGTGTCACTATGCCTGGCTAATTTTTATATTTTCAGTAGAGATGAGGTTTCACTATGTTGGTCAAGCTGGTCTTGAACTCTTGACCTCAAATGATCCACCCATCTTGGCCTCCCAAAATGCCAAGATTACAGCCCTAAATCACTGAGCCAGGCCCGGGGCAACTCTTTTTAAATTCCTCAGGATCCAAAGGAAGTAACAAACAACTGTGCTTGGAGGGCCCTGAACCAGTGGAGTAATCCAAATGCAAATGTTTTAGATGAAGACACTGAGGTTTCTGTTTAACAACGCAGAAAACCATTTTTACTGGGAGCAGCTATAGCTGTCCAGATTATCAAGTTTCCTCTGCTGATGGTCAGAAACAAGAACTTGGGGTTCTAGAACTTGAGTCAATAGGAGGAGCCCCCCTCTGGAAGGGTGAGGCAAACCTTTGCACAACTGTGGCAGGCTGAAAACAAAGGACTGGACCTGTGGCGTAGAGTCCCTGGAAAGAGGCTTACAGGGAACTTTAGGAGCAAATGATATCTAATGTTCAGTGTTAGTTTTTTTCTGCACTGTAATTCTCTGTGTAATCCTCGAGCCTTTGTAAGGTTTGTTAAAATTGTAGCCAGATGATAGAGAATGACAGTCAGCTGGAAAAACCATTTTGAGACATGTGAGAAGTGATTGGGGAAGGAGGTTGGGGCAATACTGTGGAGTGCATGGGGATCAGATAACAGGATGAGCTGAGGAATACGCAGACATGTATTGGAGGGTCTCGGAAATACCTAGAGAGGGGACTGGACTGGTGTGACCATACAGAATGAAGAGTAGAGTTACGGTATATGAAAGTACATAAATCCAGTGAGGCTGGGAAACCTGGAGGATCTCTCTCTCTCTCTCTCCATACACGAATTGTGTGTTTGTGTGTACGTGTAGAATATATATCGACATTGGATTTATAAGATATGTACATAGCTTTTCACCTTGTTTTTCATTTAACTTTATATCATGAGCCTTTCTTAATATTCTTTAATATTGTGCAAGTATATAATGAACAATGGCCTCAATAACCTGTTGTATGATTATGCTATAATTTATTTAACTGATGTCAATTATGGGACATTTAGATTTTTTGCAGTTTTTCACTTTTATAAATAATACTTGCAGTGAACATTCTTACCTATTCTTTGCATATTAAAGAACTTATTTTTTGAGTTCTCAGAAGTGTATTTTCTATGGCAAACGGTAAGAACAATTTTAAGGCTTTTGGTAGATTAACAAATTGCTGGCTAGAAAGATCATACGTAGGGCCGGGCACACGCCTGTAATCCCAGCACTTTGGGAAGCTGAGGCTCGTGAATCACCTAAGCTCAGGAGTTCAAGACCAGACTGGGCAACAACATGGTGAAACCCTGTCTCTATAAAAAAAAAAAAAGATTAGCCAGGAGTGGTGGTGTGCACCTGTGGTCCCTGCTGCTCTGGAGGCTGAGGTGGGAGGATCACTTGAGCCTGGAAGGCAGAGGTTGCAGTAAGTCGACATTGTGCCACTGTACTCCAACCTGGATGACAGAGTGAGACCCCATTAAAAAAAAAAAAAAAAAAAAAAACAGACCATACCAAGCAGGACTCCATAAGTACCCCCAGTCTCCCACCCTGGAATTATATAGGCATACATTTCATCACATCATGGGGTTACTTGCAGATTTTGGGGGATGAGGTGTGCTCATTTGAAGAAAATGAACGTAGTCTGGCATGCTGGTGCCCGTCTGCAGTTCCAGCTACTCAAGAGGCTGAGGTGGGAGGATCGCTTGAGCCCAGGAATTCGAGGCTGCAGTGAGCCATGATCACACCACTGCACTTGAGCCTGGGTGACATGGGGGAGACCTTGTATCCAAAGAGAAAGGGAGAGAGAGAGAAAGGCTGAATATGATGGACACAGGAAGGCGTTTGCTTAGTTACCAAGAGGTTTCACTAACAAAATATATCTGTTTTCATGTCAGAAGAACTGCTTTTATTTACTTGCACAATAGTCTCTCTTTAGCAGTTTTGGCAGTGAAGAAACATCAATATTTCTTATAAAGAGACTCTAGCTTTCCTCACAGGGAGCTAATTCTTTTTTTTTTTTTTTTTTTTTTTTAGACAGAGTCTCGTTCTGTCACCCAGGCTGGAGTGCAGTGGCCGGATCTCAGCTCACTGCAAGCTCCGCCTCCCGGGTTTACGCCATTCTCCTGCCTCAGCCTCCCGAGTAGCTGGGACTACAGGCGCCCACCACGACGCCCAGCTAATTTTTGTATTTTTAGTAGAGACAGGGTTTTGCCATGTTGACCAGGCTGGTCTTGAACTCCTGACCTCTCGTGATCTGCCCGTCTCGGCCTCCCAAAGTGCTGGGATTACAGGCTTGAGCCACCGCGCCCGGCCAGGGAGCTAATTCTTAATTCTACTTTTTCTACTTTGGAGGCAAGGTGAAATAATCCATTCTTTGGCATCATAATTAAGGGAAAACCTTCTCTCCAACTCTCTGAAGTTTACCCCTACAAGTAGGTATCCTGGCTCAAGCTAAATGCCTACTAGGCTTACATAACACATTTACAGTGACCATGACCTTATGTTAAATGCAATGGAACTGAAACCCAGAACCAGTGTTCTCACTAATAGTTTCTACCTTATATACAGTAAATGTCAGCATGGAAATATCAAAGGGGAAATGTGATGGGGACAGGCAGACCATTTATAGGACTGGGCTGACATGGAATGATGTCCAATAGAACATGAAGGGGTTTCAAGGCTGAGTGGATGTCACAGCCATGAGATGAATGTTGCAAGTGATATGTTCATACTCACACCAGCTGCCCTGGCTCTCCCTTAAGTGCGTGTCTCAGTTCAAGGATAACCATGAGCAGCTCAGAGCCCTCAGCACCCCAGGTGGGCAGGAATGTGTAGGGCACGGGCCACTTTGAAACCTCTACCCTGTTGCTGACCCTGTTCCCACATGGGGAAAGCATGGGCCAGGGAAAGCATCTATGCTAGCTGTTCAATGAGCATGTTTTAGGCGCAGCAGTTTTTCTCTGACTTCATTAATTCATGGGAAGTAATTCTCTAGAAGTACCTTAGAACTCTTTTACTTGTTATAAACAACACTGTCGCTGACTACCAAAGTAATGCAGTACAGTGTAGAAATAGAAAAAGGAATAAAAGTCATCCACAATCCCAGAACCCAGAGATAACCACCATCAACATTTTAGTAAATGTTTTTATTCTCGTATCTGTAGATCTATAGACACAGGGTCATCTCTTTCGTAATTCTGAGATCATACAGTAGTACTATTTTGTACTCTTTTCATTTAACAAAATGTCAACAATTTCCCACATCATTAAACATTTTTACAACATGATTTTTTTTTTTTTTTTTTTTTTTGAGATGGAGTGTCGCTCTGTCACCCAGGCTGGAGTGCAGTGGTGCAATTTGGCTCACTGCAACCTCCGCCTCCTGGGCTTAAG
>NW_012101921.1:1626813-1628616 GCF_000951045.1 Mandrillus leucophaeus
TGTTAGCCAGGATGGTCTCGATCTCCTGACCTCGTGATCCGCCCGTCTCGGCCTCCCAAAGTGCTGGGATTACTGGCTTGAGCCACTGCGCCCGGCCTATCTCCTCATTTTAGTTTGTACCGCTTTCTTTCCTTTCCTTTTTTTTTTTTTTTTTGAGACTTTATTCATTTAGAGACAGGGTCTCACTCTGTCGCCCAGGCTGGAGTTCAGTGGCACAATCAGGGCTCACTGAAGCCTCAACCTCCCAGGATCAAGTGATCTTCCCACCTCAGCACCTCACCACCTGAGTAACAGGGACTACAGGCATGCGCCGCCATGCCCGGTTATATTTAGACTTTGTTTTTTTGAGGTGGAGTCTCGCTCTGTCATTCGGGCTGGAGTGCAGTGACACGATCTTGGCTCAGTGCAACCTCCGCCTCCCAAGTTCGATTCTCTTGCCTCAAGCCTCCTGAGTAGCTGGGACTACAGTCACCCACCATGACGCCCAGCTAATTTTTGTATTTTTAGTAGAGACAGGGTTTTGCCATGTTGACCAGGCTGGTCTTGAACTCCTGACCTCACGTGATCTGCCCACGTTGGCCTCCCAAAATGCTGGGATTACAGGCATGAGCCACCGCGCCCGGACATAATATTTGTATTTTTAGTAGAGACGTGGGTTCACCATGTTGTCCAGGATGGTCTTGAACTTCTGACCTCAGGTGATCCACTGGCCTCAGCCTCCCAAGGTGCTGGGATTACAGGCATGAACCACCACACCCGGCCAAATTTAGACTGTTTTAGAGCAGTTTTAGGTTCACAGCAATATTGAGAGGAAAGTACAGAGATATCTCATATGCTCTCTGCCCTACACATCCATAGACTCCCACTATCAACATCCTGCACCAGAAGGGTACATTTGTTACAATCAATGAACCCACACTGACACATTATTATCACCCAAAGTCCACAGTTTACATAAGGGTTCACTCTTAGTGTTGTGCAGTCTATGGGTTTGTATAAATATGTAATGACATGTATCCACCGTTATATCATCATACAGCGTATTTTCATTGACCTGAAAAGCCTCTGTGCCTATTCATTCCTCCCTCCCCACTTAGCTCTGGCAACCACTGACCTTTCTACTGTTTTCTTAGCTTTGCCTTTTCCAGAGTGTTATACAGTAGAATTATACAATATGTAGCCTTTATGATAGGCTTCTTTCACTTAGTAATATGCATTTAAGTTTCCTCTGAGTCTCTTCATGGCTTGATAGCACATTTCTTTTTAGCACTGCATATTTCATTGTTTGGATGTACCACAGTTTATTTACTTATTTACCTACTGAAGGACATCTCGGTTGCTTCCAAGTTTTATCAATTATGAACAAAGCTGCTATAAATATGTAGAGATTTTTGTGTGAATGTGCTGATGTGCTGATTTTTAAATATTCTTGTTCTTATATACACTTATTAGTGATTTGTATTTCTTCTTTTATGAAATGCCTGCTCATATCCTTTGTCACACCAACTTTTTTTTTTTTTGAGACAGAGTCTCTCCCTGTCACCCAGGCTGGAGTGCAGTGGCGAGATCTCGGCTCACTGCAAGCTCCACCTCCCGGGTTCACACCATTCTCCTGCCTCAGCCTCCCGAGTAGCTGGGACTACAGGCGCCCGCCATCGCACCCGGCTAATTTTTTGTATTTTTAGTAGAGACAGGGTTTCACTGTGTTAGCCAGGATGGTCTCGATTTCCTGACCTCGTGATCCACCCGCCTTGGCCTCCCAAAGTGCTGGGATTACAGGCATGAGTCACGGTGCCCGGCCTT
>NW_012101921.1:1631721-1633192 GCF_000951045.1 Mandrillus leucophaeus
AGATGGAGTGTCGCTCTGTCACCCAGGCTGGAGTGCAGTGGTGCAATCTTGACTCACTGCAACCTCCATCTGCCAGGTTTAAGCGATTCTTCTGCCTCAGCCTCCCAAGTAGCTGGGATTATAGGGGTGAGCCACCACGCCTGGCCTACACTATGATTTTTATAGCTGCATAGTATACTCACCTATGGATGTAGCGTTAATTATTTAATCATAACCATCTGGTTGCACCTGTAAGTTGTTTATGGTTTTGCACCATTAAAAATAATATTGTGAGGAGACTTGTTGTTAGACAAGTCTTTGTATATAGCTCTGATTATTTCCTGTGGGTTAATTCCTCAGTGTGAAATTGCTTAGTTAAAGGTAGTCACATTTTGGAGCTTTTGATAAACAGTACTAACTTGCTCTCCAGACCTGTTGAATATTTCACACACTTGTATATGAGAGTACCTGTTTAACTGCCTCCTCATCTATGGTAAAGAATTTTTTGTTTGTTTGTTTGTTTTGAGACAGGGTCTTGCTCTCTGTCGCCCAGACTGGAATGCAGTGGCATGATCTCGGCTCACTACAACCTCCACCTCCCGGGTTCAACTGATACTCCTGAGTAGCTGGGACTACAGCCGCCCACCAACGACGCCCAGCTAATTTTTGTATTTTTAGTAGAGATGGGGTTTTGCCATGTTGGCCAGGCTGGTCTTGAACTCCTGACCTCATGTGATCCGCCCACCTCGGCCTCCCAAAATGCTGGGATTACAGGCATGAGCCTCCTGAGTAGCTGGGACTATAGGCACGTGTCACCATGCTGGGCTAATTTTTTAATTTCTTTTGGTATTTTTAGTAGAGATGGGGTTTCACTGTGTTAGCAGGATGGTCTCAATCTCCTGACCTCCTGATCTGCCTGCCTCAGCCTCCCAAAGTGCTAGGATTATAGGCGTGAGCCACCGTGCCTGGCCAAAAATTTTTTTAAAAAACACCTTTCACCAGGCACAAAAAGACAAACTGCATGTTCTCACTTATTTGTGGAATCTAAAAATAAAAACAATTGAACTCGCAGAGATAGAGAGTAGAAGGATGGTTACCAGAGGTTGGGAAGGGTAGTGGGAGAGGTAGGGGTGAGGTAGGGATGGTTAATGAGTACCAAAAAAACCAGAATGAATAAGACCTAATATTTTATACCACAAGGTGACTATAATGACTAATAACTTAATTGTACATTTTTATATAACTAAAAGATAATAATTGGATTGTTTGTAACACTAAGGATGGATAACACTAAGGATCGATACCCCATTTTACATGATGTGATTATTGTGCATTGCATGCCTGTATCAAAAGATCTCATGTACCCCGTAAATATATACATCTACTATGTAGCCACAAAAATTAAAATTATAAGTTAAAAAAAGCTCAACTTTTCCAATTTGATTTCCATCAGATGTTATCTCCTCATTTTATTTTATTTATTTATTTATTT
>NW_012101921.1:1635128-1643666 GCF_000951045.1 Mandrillus leucophaeus
CGCACCCGGCTAATTTTTTGTATTTTTAGTAGAGACAGGGTTTCACTGTGTTAGCCAGGATGGTCTCGATTTCCTGACCTCGTGATCCACCCGCCTTGGCCTCCCAAAGTGCTGGGATTACAGGCATGAGTCACGGTGCCCGGCCTTGCCTACATTTATTGACCTGCGGTCTGGCCAACTTGATGAGCCTGGTTGTGTGCAGGATACTGGATAACTGAGACCGGCAACTGCTGGCAACAACAGGAAGATGCTTCCCCCACAATTTTGACCCTGGGAGGAACTTGGGCCCTTCCATGGGAATGTCTTCTCACTTTTGGGTGAGGACAGCCCATTTCACATGAAGGACTCTCTGAACCTGGGTCATGGCTCACCTCGTGGGCTGATGCAAAAATGCCACCCATGGCTGGGCATGGTGGCTCACACCCGTAATACCAGAACTCTGGGATGCTGAGGTGGAAAGATTGCTTGAGGCCAGGATTTGAGACCAGCCCTGGCAACATAGCGAGACCCCATCTCTACAACAACAACAACAACAAAGTCACATTTTGGAATTGATTTCAGGTGTCAGTTCTGAGGTAACCTTGTACTCATTTTAGTTTTATAACAGATCCTCCAGAAACTTCAACCATCACAGTTTAAATGGAAGGGAAGCCTTATCGGAAAATGTCATTCAGCTAAGTGCAAGTCTCCCAGGTACTCAAGAAAGAAAAGTCCCTATTCTGACTGGGAGGACTTTGATGATGAGCATCATTGGCTTTATGCAACTAGACATGCTCTGTTATTACAGACCATTCACATCTTGATCAAACACTCAGTGTGGGCCAAGCAAAGTATTAGGCTAAGAAGAGAGTGAGGAATGACACGAAAAGCTTTTTGGCCATGTATCTGGAGACACACTCACGTACGTGCACACATGTGCCTTCTGTTTGCACATACAGGCACATACAATTTTCTAAAAGAAACTAAAGGGAATAATATGCACAAAAGCAAATCATTCATTTTCTATTGTTTTTCCTGTTTCTTTTCTCCCCCCAAAACTGCAGACTGCTTAGACGCAAATTAACACAGTAATACCAAAAGACCCTAAAGTCACAGCTGATTGCTCTGATGAACCTATGACAGGCACTAGAAGATTGCTTACTAAAGTCTGCAAGCAAAATAAAGAAACTGTTTCTTACACCCATTGCAAAGGCTTTGTGTGCTTTAATTACATCCACCCAGGACCATAAACTCGGGGTGGGAAACTTCCAGGTCTTTAATCTTAATTGTTGTAGTCCAAGTATTTCATTGCACTTGAAAACCACTTATGACTTCTTACATTTCTAGTTAAAATTTATTTTTTAAATGCTGGGTTTTTTTTTGTTTGTTTGTTTGTTTTTTTTTACTCATAGACTTCTAGGTAAAAGTCCATCGACTTGGAAAGAGAAAGGTTTAAAGTAAAATAAAATAAGTTGTAAGTTTTATTGTTATTATTACTTAAATTAGAGGCGATTTTAACTTTTTGTCTTTATATACCTTCTTTACAATGTTTTGAAACTGCATTTGATCATTTGGTTATTGGATATAAAGTTTGGTGTTGTAAAGGACCGTAAACTACTGAATTTTTTTAAATGTGCAATTGAGATGTCATCTAATGATACACCTGTTTCTGGTTAATCAAAATGTTTTATCAAATCCTCAAAAGCTTACTAAGGTTCAACTGTGGTTTGGGAAAAAATATACACAGATGAGGAATATTTGACTTATCTTTGTGTGGAACATGAAGTAGTATAAGAAATAGACTTTTCAAAGAAGAATAAGACATGATGAATAAGAAACTGTTATCCAGGAAATTGGTACTATATTAACTTACATTATAGACAAACTGAATAATGGAGTAACGAGGATAGTATATGGGTGAGTAAAGAGCATCCAGTAGATAACTAAAGAAAAGCCTAGGAAATCAGGTTCTTTAGCCTATGGAGATGGGAGAGAGAACTTAGTAACCCTTGCTTGCAAGCATACTTAGGTACTCTCAATTCTAAAAATTTGCCTCTTTAGGCTGGGCATGGTGCCTCATGCCTGTAATCCAACCCCTTTGGAAGGCTGAGGCAGGAGGACTGCTTGAGCCCAGGAGTTCAAGACCAGCCAGGGTAACATGGCAAAACCCCATCTCTATAAAAAAAAAAAAAATTAGCCATGTGTGGTGGTGTGCATCTGTAGTCCCAGCTAATCAGAAAGCTGAGGCATGAGGATCACTTCAGCCCAGGAGATTGAGGCTGCAGTGAGCCAAGATCACAATGCTGCACTCCATTCTGGGTGACAGAGCAAGACCGTGTCTAAAATAAAATAAAATATTCCTCATCATCATACTTCAGCTCAAGTTAATTTTCTGTTTCTGATCTTCTTTATTCATTCATTTAGCAAGTATTTATTGAACACCTACCATGTGCCAGGTGCTTTTCTAGGAGCTGGGAATTCAGTGAACAAAACAGACAAAATTCTGCCAAATTCCTTTAAACTATAGCCTGCATTTTTTTTCCACTTTCACACCCCCCTTTCAGTCTTCCGCAACTTGATTTTTTTCCCCCACCACCAAGCTAAACAACTCTCTAGAGACCAGTGATCTCTCGTAATCACTAAATCTAGTACCCCTTTCTCACTTCTCATCTTCCTTGGACTCTGTAGCATTTAACAGCTTCCAATTTCCATCATTAAAAAAAACAAAACCAAACCCTTTTGACTCCTTTTGGTTTTGTGATAGGGCACTAGTGGGATTTGCCTTCTATTGCTGTTATTGTTTTTTCTCTGACACCTTCTCTTGCCTCCTAAATATTGGAGGTCCCTCAAGTTCTACATTCTGCTTATTTCCATTTTTTCCCCTCTTAAATCTTTTTCCTCTAAGATTTCTCATAGCTTAAACCATCGTCTTTATCGAGAAGTCTCTTGCGTGTATATTCCCAGACCCAACCCTCTCCTAAACCACAGTCCACATTTCAAACTGTGTGCTGGAGGCCTCCATCTGGACATCTGGTTATGACGCCAAGCACAATCTGTTTAAAACTGAACGCAGCACTTGTACCACTCAGAGTTCTCTGTTGCAAACAACAGAAACCCACTCTGGTTGACTCAAACAGAAAACAAATTCACTGGGGGGATATCTCCTTCAGTCAATAGGAAGATCAGAGGGCTAGGCACAGAAAATGGGCAAAAACCCAGCCAACGTAGGGCACAGAGAGCAAGGGCAAGTTTACTCTTTAGGAGGAGTCTGGCGAAGACGCTGCCCTGGAGTGGGCTGCCCTACTTTCTACCCTTGCACACCATCACTGTTGCTGTTCAATTTCTCTACCATCTTCAAGCATGGTCTCTGACTGCTAGTTTTTGTATCACTGCCCCACAACTCATCCCTGCCATTAAAAGACCTGGGTTGAGGCATTCACTTGGCCTAGGTCTTGTGCCTGGGCTCCAGCTATCAAAAGATGACCTCGGATTCCCTTCAGCTTCCCACAAAGGTTAATTCATCACTATATTTTCTTTTCTCCAGTCACATCATTTCTTTAAGTTCCTATTTTAATATAATGCTGCCATTATTCTCTCCATCACTGGGAACTGAACCTGGATAACCTGTTTTACTCCCTCCTCTTCCTTAGCTTCTGAGGCAATCAGTCCACCCAGCTCTGCGAGGGCTTTGTTTGTTGTTAATTCATTTGTTTTCCTTCACACGATTCTTTTTTTCTTGGAGCTTTCTGCAGCTACTGTTTCACTGCAAGTCTCCTAATTGGATTCCCCACTTCCAGTGCCTCTTCCAATGTGTCCACCCGGTTTAATCTTCCTAAAGCAATGCTTTGATCATATCACTTTGCTGCTAAAACTGCATTGTTGATAGGCGTCTCAGTCTGGTGTTCGAGGATCTCCACAACAGAATCCCATCGAGACCAAACGGCAAACTGGTGCAGCAAACACTTTGATTTTCAGATATAGATGGATACGGGTTCAAAACTTGATTTTCCCATTTCATAGTTGTATATTCTTGAGGCTCATTTTCCTTGTCTGAAAAATGGGGATAACGAAACCTACCACTTAAGGACATTCATAAGTAAGAACTTGGAAAGTTGAAATAGTGTAACATGTTGTATTAAGGTTGCAACATCAACCCACAGATGCTTATAATAGGGAATATTCAATTTCAGACCTGTCTGGTTCAAAACCTTAAGTAAGGTTGTCATCAGTGTGGTTTAGCACAGGCAGGTTAGGATCAGCATGCTACATGCTTTGGGGGCTAAGTGGCAATCTAACCACCAATTATGGCATTGTTCCTAATTTCAAACTGCTGGCTTACAGATGACCTTTTGGAAATATTTTATTTGCAAGTAGAGAACTTCCTGTGTTATTAATTTTGAGAATTGAATTTCCTTGATTGGCTGCTTTCCACTCTACTATTTCTATTTAAAAATATTTCCCTGTAGAATATCAATTTTGTAAGGGGTTGCTATGAACTCTTCATGGAGAAAAAGTTTACATTTATGATGGACACATGAAAATTATTAGCTATTATCTCTAAGGCTTGCCCAACATCCAGTAAAGGTAGTAAAGTTACAACACATAAAAAGAACCTTTAAAGTTGGTTCCACAATCTCAACAAGTTCAAATCTCATTTCATGACATAAATTCTGAATCAGCGTTGGGAAAACTTAGCTCTGCAGGAGAGGCTAGTTGTCTTCTTTCTGCTAGTCATGGATGGTACCATCAGAAATGCCAAAATTAACCTCAACAGGCATTCATTCACTCACTCGTGCATCTATGCAGCAGGTCCTCCAAGTGAGGTATGACTGGTGATCCCCACAGGATAGATTTCGGTCTCATAAGCTCTCGCCAAAAATTTACAGCACTACTAATTGCTTGATTCTTTTCTGAAGTCAGAAAGTCTGGAAAGTCTTACGAGAGAGATAACAATCATGCCAAGATTGGTAAAACGATTATTTAATAAGTATGAGATTTTAAACCAGTCTCTACAGACACAATTTATGAGTGTCTGAATTAATATGCACTGTAATATATTTTTTGTTTTTGCATTTTTAATGTTTTCAAAAAATGAACACTTATATGATTAAAATAATGGAAAAGTGAAATCCCCCGTTTCTCTCCTCTACCCTTTCCTTCTTCCACTTAATTTCATTTCTCAGAGGCAGCTACTTTTGACACTTTGGGGTGTCTCAAACTCCTTTTATTTCTCTTGCAGTAATTTTGAAGTTCTCCCTAGGCATTCTTTATGGTTAGAAGCTAGAACAACATTGCCATTTAGCTTCTTATAGATTTTGGAACTCTTTTATACACTGCTTACATTAAACATGTTATGAAAATGAAGAATCCTTTTTTTCCCCTCACTCAGGTATTAACTTCTCATTTTTTTCTATCAAATTTATACTTACATGGACTATAGATTTATACAATCTACATAGTTCCATGACTACAGGGTTTCATTTTTAAAATAACATTCATATAATAAAATAAAAGGAGCTGAAGACCCAGTATACTTAAAAAAACCCTTAATTTTCCTTGACATTCATTTTAAAATGTCTGTGGGAGAGAAAAGCAGGCAGACAAAAACAGTTTATAGTTACTTTTCAAGGTCATCTAGCTAGTGAGAGTAAAACAAAGAAATTGAATAGGAATCTTATTTTTCTTCAAATGTTAGGTCAAGACTTTGACAATGTATCTTCACAAGTATTCTGAAACTCCTCCCACAATATACTCATCTTGACAAGAGGGGAAGGTAAGTATGCAGAGTCAAGATCCTATGTATAAAGAGAACGTTCTGGCCAGGCACAGTGGCTGAAGCCTGTAATCCCAGCACCTTGGGAGGCCAAGGCTAGGCGAATCACTTGAGGTGAGGAGTTCGAGACCAGTCTGGGCAACATGGCCAAACTCTGTCTCTACTAAAAATACAAAAACTAGCCGGGTGTGGTGGTGCACACCTGTAATCCCAGCTACTCGGGAGGCTGAGGCATGAGAATTGCTTGAACCTGGGAGGTGGAGGCTGCCATAAGCTGAGATCATGCCACTGTGCTACAGCCTGGGCAACAGAGTGAGATCCTGTCTCAAAAACCAAAACCATAAAGCTAATATTCTAAATTTTTAATATTCGATATGATATAGCTATATTTAGCCTTTTCCTATAACTGGGATCCTGAAAAATGGTACATATTTTGCATTTGCCTGAATTAAGTTATACTTAAAGCGCTCAAAGGGGCACAGGGACTCCACATTGAAAATAATCTAAAGATAAATCCTTTGTTAAGGTGAATAACCAAAATAACCCTCCAGTAATTGGTAACTGTTTAGTACCTTTGGATTTGTGTGTGTGTTTGATGATAATGTTCAGCTATGGCTTCACTTTTGAAAGATTTATGTTAAATTTTATTTTATCTTGGTAGTATTAGAGGCTTAGATTGTAAGATCTACTTTGATAAATATAAAACAGAAAAATTCTGGCTGCTTTAAAACACTCAGGCACTGGTTGTTGAAACAATGTATTCAGATTGACTAGTTTTCAGAGTTCTATGTTGGTTCATTATTCAATAAATATTTATCAAAAAGTTGTTCTATAATATGCTCTAAGTATAAAATAGAGAGCAAAGATGGGTACAAAATAAGAGCAGCTAATACCTACTGAGCACTTATAACATATTGTGCCCTTTTCTAAGTGCTTTACATGTATTACCTCATAGCATCCTCTCAAAAAGTCTAAGAAGTAGAAGTGTTATCACCCCCATTTTGCAGTCAATAAAACCGAGGCACAGAGAGGTTAGGTAACTTGTCCAGTGTTTCATAGTTAGTACATGATGAGTTGGGATGTGAATCTGGGCAGCATGATTCCAGAGTCCGCACTCTAACTGCTGGGACATACTAACTCTCCTATATTTTAACAGCTTTCCTTGTAGTATACAGTATAATGAATGAGATGCTTATTGAATAAATCATCCAAGCAAATGAAAAAATTTAACTCTGATGAATGCCACGAAGGGGATTGCAGCAGAAACCAGGGAGCTGTTACCAAAATATGTCTCTTTTCCTTCTGGATACACAGACTACATTCCTAGCTTCCCTTGCAGTCGTGTGACCAAGTTCTGGCCAGTGGAATGTGGACAAAAGTGAGGTACACACTTCCAGGTCTGGACCATAAAACATATGTATACCAATCTGTCAAGTTCTTATTCTTTTAATCGACCTAAGGCAGAGAGCGTGGCCTGAAGACACAAACGAACAGCTGTCAGAATTGAGAACTTCTCAAAGATTTACTTAGGCTTAATAGAAACTTATGCATATGAAAATGCCCATAGCAGAGGGAACATTGGGTAAATCATTTAAGTTTGAAGAGAAGGAAATTTTAGACACCGTTTAGTCTGTAACCTGAATTTATCTTGGCTGACTTATGGCCAGTCTCCATACAGTATGGTATTCAGAAGAAATACAGGTCTTATATCCAAATAAGAAATGCAAAGTAATTTACATTTTTAGCGAAGATTTCTAAAGAGGTACCAAAGGGAGACATATACCACAAGAAGGTTTAACAATCCTTTCAATCATTTAATTCCTCTAAGTCCCTCTCATCAGGGCATATTTCTTGTCTCATATTTCCCTCTCATCATGACATATTTCTTGGGAACCTCTTGTCAAGTCCCTGGACTTGACAAACCATGAGAAAGTCTTTAGAAGTATGGGAAATCGTGTTGGGGAAGGGAGGAAGAAGATGAAGGCTATGTACATTTCCATGTTTTGGTTACATGTCCAGACAACCCATTTGCAAATGAATAAAGTCAGGTCTAAATAAATTAGGTGATTTGACATTCACCTCTTGGGTCATACGGAATTGGGCCTAGAACTCAGTGTTACTTCATTTGAAATAACCCTTATGGTTTCCTAGCAGGCCATACTATAGCCTGCCATATATGGTCATATTCCACCCCTACTCGACAGAACGCTAGGGAGAGTAAGGAAGCCTGAGTTTTTGCTTCTACTAGGTTCGATGACGTTGGGCAGGTTGTCCTCTCTAAGGCTCTGTGTTTTTCTTCATAAGAAGGGTTGGGCAAGATGAACTTTTGGGTCATGTCCAGCACTAAAATTCTTTGCTTCTGATCTGTCCCGGGCCCTGCGCCTGTGGCAGTGGTGGTATCGAGCTAGTCAAAAAGCTTCGCCCCTATCTGTCCCTCACCCTACCGGGGGAGAGGGAGAACCTCTCCCTCTTGGTTGCTTCTTTAGTGTCCTTGTAGGACCCACGTGGTGGCCATCTCTTGTCAGAGGGGGTCCAGACTTGGCTCTGCGGGCTTCCCAGGGGCTACATGGGGAGAGGATCCTTCATGCATCAGAGTATCCCAGGCTGGAGGCTATGCCTTATCCCCACCTGTCGGAACCAAACCGTGGTCCCCAGGCTTCAGCAGGCCCAATGCGCAGGCGCAACCACCAGCCTGTCGCGAGGCGGACAAACGCCGAGGCCGAGGCAAGGTGAGAGGGCGGGGCTGACAAGACCCCGCCTCCGTGGCGTCACGTGGGAGGCGGAGT